>NC_057750.1:788991-827685 GCF_004010195.1 Chiloscyllium plagiosum
CCTCCAGACCGTTCATGTCCAGCCTCCTCACTGATTTTGTCCAGCCTCCAAACCGTTCATGTCCAGCCTCCTCACTGTTCATGTCGAGCCTCCAGACCGTTCATGTCGAGCCTCCAGACCGTTCATGTCGAGCCTCCAGACCGTTCATGTCCAGCCTTCAGACCGTTAATGTCCAGCCTCCTCACTGTTCATGTCCAGCCTCCAGACCGTTCATGTCCAGTCTCCAGACCGTTCATGTTCAGCCTCCTCACGTTCATGTCCAGCCTCCAGACCGTTCATGTCCAGTCTCCAGACCGTTCATGTCCAGCCTCCTCACCGTTCATGTCCAGCCTCCTCACGTTCATGTCCAGCCTCCAGACCGTTCATGTCCAGCCTCCAGACCGTTCATGTCCAGCCTCCTCACCGTTCATGTCCAGCTTTTATTCCTGATGAAGGGCTTTTGCCCAAAATGTCGATTTTGCTCTTTGATGTTAAGGTTCTGTGTTAACCCATCAATTCCTTTCAAATGCCTTAAAATCTTAATCAAAATGCTACCTGATCTCCCAAATGTATGTGCTCTCTCCTCAGTAGCTAGTCTGAATGCAGCCACATGAGCGTACAAATTAACAGCAGGGATGCACCATCTGACCCCTTGACTGTGCTCCACCATTTCATTAGTTCTGCTCTGTTTGTGTCGAATTTCGACATTCCCTTCTAAACCCAATTATCTTTGATGCCCCCGTCTCACAAAAATCTACTTACTCTTGCCTTTTCGATATACAAAGACCCCATCACTGTCCACTTTCTGAGGCAGAGAATTCGAAGGTCACACAAGGACAGAGAAAAAAAAATCTTCTCCCTTTTCTCAAAGAACAGAGTCCAGTAACTTTCGGCTGAATCTGCACCGGAGAGTTTTCAAGGCCACCATAATCTGGCCTGTCGAGTCACCACAGTCCCAGAGGTGCATGGGGCTGCTCTCCCAGTACACAGAGAGAGACACAGAGAGATGACTGGTGGTGGTTTAACCTGAGGGTCACCATGCCTCAGGCAGGAGGAGACATTGAGAAGGAGAGTTATTCACGATAACTTAAGCCAGTGCAGGAATTGAACCCACACTATTGGCGTCATGCTGCAATAAAAGCCAGCCATCCAGCCAACTGAGCTAAACAACCAACAAAAGCTGTACTCATGGCTCAACTAAGGGCCAGATGCTTTTATGCACAAGTCTGGGTGGTGACTGTGGCCACTCTGGCAGATCCTGTCCCCATCCCAGGCTCGTTTTTGTCTTCCCTGCCGGTAGATGATTGGTAACTGATGAAAGCAGGCGATCACCATGACCTGCGCTCCGCTGAGCTGAGACTATTACAGACCAGGAGCCAGCTCTGGGACTGAGTGACTTACACTTCTCAACATGTACAAAGGGAGAGAGCACATTCACCAGGCTTCAAGCCAATGCTTGCAGCTTTGTTTGTTGCTGATCGAACACATTCCTGCCTTGCTGGAGATCAGCTGCTGCACGCCTCCAAGGATCATGTTTGCAACTTACTACAGAAAAACAGCCAAGCCAGCAGCTCCTCAAAGCACTGCGTGGCAGCAATAGACCACCACACTCACTCTGTGACAGTACATTAAATATCAGTGAGAGCAATTAGTACAAGAGGATGGCACAGTGGCTCAGTGGTTAGTACTACTGCCTCACAGCACCAGGCTCCCAGGTTCAATTCCACCCTTGGGCAACTGATGTGTAGAGTTTGCACATTCTCCCTGTGTCTGCGTGGGTTTCCTCCCACAATCCAAAGATGTGCATGTTAGGATGGATTGGTCATGATAAATTGCCCATAGTGTCCAGGGATGTGCAGGTTAGATGGGTTAAGAGTATGTTGCTGGAAAAGCACAGCAGGTCAGGCAGCATCTGAGGAGCAGGAAAATTGACATCTTGGGCAAAAGCCCTTCATGATGACTCTTGACTTTAATCTGCAGTCTTCACTTTCACTTAGATTAAGTGGATTAGCCATGGGAAATACAGGGTAGGGGGATTGTGTCTGGATAGGATGTTCTTTGGAGGGTCAGTGTGGACTCGATGGGCTGATTGGCCTGCTTCCACACTTGTAGGAGTTCCAAGTTGAAAAACAAATCAGCTCCAACTAAGTTCAGAACAAGCTGAAGTGTCATACATCACAAAGCTTAACATCATTTTAAATTAGCTCACAATTCCATTTAGTTTTTGCCAGGTACAGTGTTGGCTTCATCTTTTAACTGTCCTCAGACATTGTGCATCCAGAGGCAGAAGCAAGTGTAAGGGGTCAGGCTGCTGAAGTTGAACTTGTGTCTCTGGGTTCAGAGGCTTGAGGCATGTTCCCCACTTACACCCCCCCTCCGTCTGTTTGTCTGACTGGACCTGGATCGCTAATGAGGAGTGATCGTATACATTTAGCTTCATATTCCCTGGAGTAAAGGAGATTAGATGGTGTTTTGTTTAAGATTTTAGGATTTCAAAAGGAATTGATTGATGAATTGATACTTAACATCAAAGCCTGGTCTGGAGAGGTATTTAGGGAATAGATCTTTACATGATAGATGGGAGAAGTGTGACCTCAAAAGCTTAATTCATCATTTCAAAACTGAAATAGCTGGTCGCTGGGTATTGCAGAATATATACAGGTTGGTGGCCTGGATGGAGTTAGGGTAGAGGTCAGGTGTACTTTCATTCAGCATGCCCCATGTTGTGGCTGGACAGGACGTTGATTAGTCTACTTTTGGAATGCTGCATGCAATTCTGTTCTCCCTGCTATAGGAAGGATGTTGTGAACCTTGAAAGGGTGAAGAAACAATTTACAAGGATGTTGCCAGGTTTGGAGGATTTGAGCTACAGGGAGAGGCTGAACAGTCTGGGGCTGTTTTCCCTGGAGCATCGGAGGCTGAGGGGTGACCTTATAGAGGTTTATAAAATCATGAGGGGGCTTGGATAGGATAAACAGTCAAAGTGCTTTCCTCAGGGTAGAGGAGTCTGAAACTAGAGGGAATAGGTTTAGGGTGAGAGAGGAAAGATTTAAAAGCGACCTAAGGAGCAACATTTTCACACAGAGGCTGGTACGTGTATGGAATGAGCTGCCAAATGAAGTGGTGGAGGCTGGTACAATTACAACATTTAAAAGGCATCTAGATAGGTATATGAATAGGAAGGGTTTGGAGGGATATGGGCCAGGTGCTGTCAAATGAGACAAGATTAATTTGGGATAGCTGGTCAGCATGGACGAGTTGGGCCGAGAGATCTGCTTCCATGGTGTATAGCTGCACGACTCTATGACTCTATATCTTGCTTCACTCTCCAATGGACAAGGCATTAAGACCATAAGATATAGGAGCAGAATTAGGCCATTCAGCACTTTTAGTCTATTCCACCATTCAATCATGGCTGGTATCAGGAGACAGGAGTCAAAGGGTGAGGCTAATAGTCCAGAGGTATCAGCTCGTTGATGGAACAGAGGCTCAGAGATCCAGGTCTCCTGACTACACTAATGTAGTTGGCACTGTGAATGGTGGGACATGCAAAGGAACATTGAAATAATTGGGAAAACCCATAGTTATTGGAGATCAACATGGTAGAATCTGAGCTTTCCTCCATACAGACCAGACCAGACCAGATGCCCACGATGTTTGTGGAACCAAGATGGAGCAATGGATCTGAAATGCAGATCATCCATGATCTAATTTAATTGCAGAACAGGCTTGAAGGTTGAAATGATCTCCCCCACCCTATCCCTTCCCTATGTGTTCACAGTGTGGAGTCATTCTACAATAGGTCTGTTATTTCCAAACTGAGACCAGTCCCAGAGTAAGGAGTGTGTGTTCAACCTGGAGTCACTTCCAGTAAGAGTCATTGCTTCCTGCTTCAGAGGAAACAAATCCCTCCCAAAAACCAGAGAAGAGAGTAGTCTAGTTAAAAATGATAAATGAGACTTTTAATCCACAATTATTTAATCACTTTCATCCTTAAAGGGTGGTCCATAATGACTCAGTCTAAGCTGTCTGAAGATTGGAGCAATAGCCCAAACATTTGAGAAAGATTGGTCCATTCAAAATCAGTGTCATTCTAAATAACATGCTCTTGGTTTAAACTGTGAATGCATTAGAAGCTGGGTTACTGGTATCCATTGAACTGACTGGCTACCTCCAGGGCAGAAGTTCCTGTTGGACTGATGCATTTAAAGAATATAACTGCAATGAACACTCCGCTGTATGTTTAGAGCAGGCGAGGGACAGTGTGCTAATTGCAGCACTGAGAGTAGGTAAGTATTTTAATTAGCCAGAGGGCCATCGCTCTCTGATTAAACATGTTGCAACATTAATTCCAGCCATTACTCAGTGACACGACAGAGTTGATGTGAAAGGTCAGGTCTCTTGTTTAGACACTGAATGTGAGGCAGGGACAAGGGATTGAGCCTTCAATTTCCTACAGTACACAGAAAATAAATGCTTATCGACCTGGAGAGGCAGCACTGGCTCAAGTAGAGAGCCAATAGGGGTTCGCATCCCAATACTCAGTCTGCACCAACATTGTCAGCAAGGATTTTTAATGAGTCATAATTTTTAAAAATTGCTTAAAATAAAAACCAGGTGGCATTGGACGAAAACGTCAGTATTTCTAAAATTCGTAAGTATCTCTGTTGGAAAGCAAAACAGAAATAACTGCGGATGCTGGAAATCAGAAACAAAAACAGAAATTGCTGGAAAAGCTCAGTAATGTTTGGGTTGTGAACTCTGATCTCTCTCCACAGATGCTGCCAGACCTGCAGAGCTTTTCCAGCAATTTCTGTTTTTGTTTCTGTTGGAAAGCATATTTGGACATAGGATAAATAAAATCCATATGTCAAAAAAGAGTCAACTTTCTCATGCAGAGGGTGGTGCAAGTATGGAATGAGCTGTCAAAGGAGGTGTTGGAGGCTGCTACATTAAAATATTCAAAAGGCATCTAGATGGGTACATGATTAGGAAAGGTTTAGAGAGATATGGGCCCAATACTGGCAAATGGGACTAGATTAATTTAGGATATTTGGTTGGCATGGATGAGTTGGACCAAAGAGTCTGTTTCCATACTGTACATCTCCATGACACTAAATGTATGCATTGCTATGCCCACAATGCATGAAGTAAGGTCCTAAATTGGTTTCAAAAACTATATTTTTTCTCAATTTCGACTTAAAATGGTTGTTAGTGACCACAACACGTACAAGATGGTTAGGGTGTAGAAGTTTCCAGAAACTCCCCATTTACAATTCATCGCATTGGGGGAAGTTCACATGCAAAATTGAAAGTGGACTGCAATGACAGTGAAATAATATGGGCACACGGGTCCCATCACTGCACCTGAACAGATAACAAAAGAAAAGGCAATGAACCTGGTTATGCCTGAAGTGGCGCTAACAGCCTCAGTAATCTCCTACAACACGTTACCAGAGACATCGAAACTACTTTGTTAGGTTGAAACTGACAGATTCAGGCATGTTGTCATAGGAATTAAACTTCTGTTTTTTGAATAATTAATTATGCACTGCTAAATCTACTTTGAGTATCAAGGCAGAGAACAACAAGCATTACTTTAGGATCAAATAAAGCCTGTGGATAATCTCAACTAATCTCAAAACATGATTTCTGGGAAGAATCTTGCACTTATCTGAGAAATGAACAAATTTCCAGCCTACAAGAATCCTATTGTATAGTTTTGACTGTATCCACTTGCACCTGAGCTTCTACAAATGGGATTCTGTCAGAGAATACAACTGTAAGAACTTTCTTAGTCACTAACTTTCTAGATTTAGCTAACCAATCGTGTCTTTAATAGATAGATAGAAGAATACAGTGCAGTACAGGCCCTTTGGCCCTCGATGTTGCGCCGATCCAAGCCCACCTAACCTAACACTGAACACAGAGAACAGTGAACACAGAGTGAACAAAGAGAAGGGTGAACACAGAGTGAACACTGAGTACAGTGAACACACAGAAACCTCCTCTGGTAAACCTCCTCTGCACCCGTTCCAGTGCCTCCACATCCTTTCTATAGTATGGCGACCAAAACTGCACACAATATTCCAGATGCGGCCGCACCAGAGTCTTATACAACTGCAATGTTCATACTATTTGAGTTTTGAACTACTCCGAATTGTAGATTCTTTCCCTTCCTTCTTTATTCTTTGTGTCTGTGTGTAAGAATGTGTTGTGAAAATCATTCCCCCGTTTAATCTATAAATACACTGTACTTTTGTTTTAAACAGAATTGTCATAGAGTCATAGAGTCACACAGCATGGAAAAAGTCCCTTCAGCCCAACCAGTGCACGCCAAACACTATCCTAAACTAAACTAGTCCCACCTACCTGCTCCTGGCCCATATCCTTCTAAACCTTTCCTGGTCATGTAGTTATCCAACATCTTTTAAATGTTGTAATTGTACCCACATCCCCTTCTTCCTCAGGAAGTTCATTTCACACGTGAACCACCCTCTGTGTAAAATGTTTGCGCCACACCTCTTTTTTAAATCTGTCTCCTTTCACTTTAAAAATGTACCTCCTAGTCTTAAAGTTCCCCATCCTTGGGAAAAGACAACTACCCATTAATTATATCTGTACCCCTTGTGATTTTATAAACCTCTCAACCTCCTACACCCTAGTGAAAAAGTCCCAGTTTATCAACCTTTCTTTATAACTCAAAGCTTCCATACTTGGCAACATCCTTGTAAATCTGCTCTGAACCGTCTCTAGCCGGATAATATCCCTCCTCTCATTGGGCCATTTAAACATTGTATGTCACAAACAAAGGGCTCAGGGGAGGAGTGGGGGAGGACAGGTGGAGGAACATACTATTTCCAAAAGAAACAAAGGGAAAAGGAATAAAGGAAGAATATTAAAATCACCTGTATATGGAGAGAAGAGGAAATCAATAAAATCACTTGATGCACCTTCCCCTCTAAGCTGTGCCTATATCAGTAGGAAAAAAAACAGCATTAAAATAGAACTTGTTCTGAATTATCATTTTGTAACTGTAATTTTGCTAGTCATTAAGATAAAAGGTAACTTAAGATCCTAAAATTAAGACTAATCTCTTTTCAGCTATTGATTCTCCTGATAGAACTTAGCCTTTAATAGCACACTCAGCATAATTTATCATCACAGTTACATTACAAACAATAACGATCACAGCCATAAAACCTACTTCTCAAATCAAAGCATTATTTATAACTACAGTGTAGCTATTCCACTCAAACACATTTATTTAGAGTACGATGATGGTTTTTGTTAAAATAATCATTTCAAGCCATAAAGTGCAGCACCTTTTATCTCCACAATAAAAAAAAAGCTCTTAATATTCGTGACTTAATTTTTTTTAGGTTCCTGTCATGTTAATATGATCCAAATGGGAACAGCTGGGAACTGCACATAGGATGGTAAAGGGCTGGGAGGTTTTTTTTAATTCACTCACAGGATGTGTGCGTCACTGGCTAGACCAGCGATTATTGCCCAGAGGGCAGTTAAGAGTCATCCACACCGCTGTGGATCTGGAGTCACATGTAGGTCAGACCAGGTAAGGATGGTAATTTCCTTCCCTATAGGACATTAGTGAACCAGATGGGGTTTCCCAACAATCAGCCACAGATTCATGGTCATCATTAGACTCCATTGAATTGAAATTCCACCTTCTGCTGCAGTGGAATTTGAGCCTGGGTCCTTCAGGGCATTCCCTCAGTCTATGGCGATAATGCCACAGAGGCATTGGCTCCCCCAGAAACCCTGAAGCAATGGGTCACTGGTACAGACCCAATCACATGAGTCACATGGACAATTTACCAGTAAATGAGCTACACTCTGGAAATTACTCCACAGAGTCAGTGTCTTCAAGAAAGGACACTGGAGGAAGAAAAGAGTTGGTACACGGTGACCTCTACCCTTCAATTGCTTTGTAATAATATCTGTGTTGAACACAGATTTGTACCGCCTCATTTTGCAGTCAGATTGAATCTTTTTTTATTAGGAATTCATGTATTAATGTAATTTAAGTATCAAAGTCCTGTCACACAGTGGAAAGCTTTTCTTGTCTTGAAATAGAAAGTGTTGATTAATGCACAAGATTCTTGTCAGAGTCTTCCTGTTATATGCACAGGATTATTTTCCACTCTCTTCATGATTGTGGAGTGACATTTCCGATGAACAAGCAGCTCTCTGATGTAACACAAATGATTACCAATTTGTGAATGTCTGGAATGCCAAGAGTCATCCTGCCCTGATCTGAACTCTGTACACTCACCCTCCCCACCAAGAATCTACTCCCTTCAGCAACACATTCAGTAACTCCAAGTGAGATCTTTCCATTCTTGCCCAGGGCTATCTGTACATGTAACATTGCCCAAGAATCTGCTAACTCAGTGACGCATGGTGTGTACAAGATACACTGCAACAACTCACCAAGGCTCCTTAGACAGCACCTCCCAAATCCACACCCATAAAACATAGAACATCACAGCGCGGTAGAGGCCCTTCAGCTCTTGATGTTGCGCCAACCTGTGAAACCAATCTGAAGCCCATCTATCCTACACTATTCCATTGTCATCCATATGTTTATCCAATGACCATTTAAATACCCTTCAAGTTGGTGAACCTACTACTGATGCAGGCAGGGTGTTCATGCTCCTACTATTCTCTGAGTAAAGAAACTCTGACATCTGTCCTATATCTATCACACCTCAGTTTAAAGCTATATCCGCTCAAGCTAGCCATCACCATCTGAGGAAAAAGGCTCTCACTAGCCACCCTATCTAACCCTCTGAATATCTTATATGTCTCAATTAAGTTATCTCACAACCTTTTTCTCTCTAATGAAAGCAGCCTCAAGTCCCTTAGCCTTTCCCCGTAAGACCTTCCCTCCATACCAGGCAACATCCTAGTAAATCTCCTCTGAATCCTTTCCAAAGCTTCCACATCCTTCCTGTAATGCAGTGACCAGAACTGTACGCAATACTCCAAGTGCAGCCGCACCAGAGTTTTGTACAGCTGCAGCATGACCTCATGGTTCTGAAATTCAATCCCTCTACCAATAAAAGCTAACACACCATATACCTTCTTAACAATCCTACCAACCTGGGAGGCAACTTTCAGGGATCTATGTACCTGGATACGGAGATCTCTCTGCTCATCTACACTACCAAGAATCTTACCATTAGCCCGGTACTCTGCATTCCTGTTACTCCTTCCAAAGTGAATCACTTCGCACTTTTCTGCATTAAACTCCACTTACCAGCTCTCAGTCCAGCTCTGCAGCTTACCTATGTCCCTCTGTAACCTACAACATCCTTCAACACTATCTACAACTCTACTGACCTTAGTGTCATCCACACATTTACTAATCCATCCTTCTACACCCTCATCTGGGTCCTTTATAAAATGACAAACAGCAATGGCCCCAGAACAGATCTTTGCAGTACACCACTAGTAACAGAACCACTTCCATCTGGAACAAAAGGGCAGCAGATACATGGGAACACCACTCCCTAAAAGTTCCCCTCCAAGACACTCACCATCCTGAGTTGGAAAAGTATTGCTCCTTCTTCAGTGTTGTTGGGTGAAAATCCTCGAACTCCCTCGCTAACTAAAGCTGATGGACTGCAGCTGTTCAAGAAGGCAGCTCACCACCTTCTCCTGAGCAACTAGGGATGGGCAATAAATACTGGCATTGCCCACATCTTGCCAATGAATAAATAAATGAAGAAAACACATTGGTCATTAGAAATGTTTACAAGGATGGAATGGAAGAATTCCAGGAGTATTATCAATAACCCTGAGTAATCATAGAATTATAGACGCAAGAAGACCATTCGGCCCATCATATCTGTGCTGTGCCTGAACACACAACCCAGTTAATACCACCCCTGTTTTCCCACTGCCTTGCCATTTTCTCCCCTTCAAATATTTATCTAATGACTTTTGGAAAATTCCTACTGAATCTGCTTTCACCACAATCCCAGTTCGGAATAGTGAGAAGTCATGTTAAATGTGAAAATTAACTCTCTCTCCATCGGTACTGCCAGACTTGTGGGGGTTTTAAATATTTTCTTTTTTTTTATCTTAGAGTAGATCACCTTGTCATTATCTCGGTTCCACTTGTGGGATCCTACTGTGTACAAATTGGCTGCCACGTTTCTTACATTCAGCAGTGAAAACATGTCAGATGTAGTTCATTGGTTGCAAAGTACTTTGGGGTGTCCTGAGGTTAGGAAAGGTGCTATATAAATGTATTTCAGAAACTGTTTTCCACTTTAGTATCGAATGCTTTGTTTACTTGTGCCAATTTTGATTTCGCTGTTGAATCTGCAACCATCCAAACCATGAGAACAGCAGTGGTAATGAATGCTTCTCTGAACTTGCTTTAGAGTTTAACGTTCCAAAGAGAAGATCTTCGCTGCTCTGACTCCTTTTGTCCAGTTGTCCTGGGCATTTCTGATGGCTCAGCCCACCTTCCAAAATGCCTCTCTTCTTCTGTCTAAACTCAAAAGGGACCAGGGTTTTGAACTCCAGGATTCCTGACCAGGAGTTGCCGTGGGGAGTCTGGCCTCTTTCTCTGAATAACCATCCATCTGAAAGGGATGTAGAGAGGCAGCTGACTGACTCCCACCTCCTTGGTCCTTTGGATGCTTACGGCAGCAGTCCTCATGAGGGCTGAAAAACGCAGCCCATTCCTTCACTGACATGGCTCTCCTCACTATTCTAGAGTCACCATTCCTGCTGCTTTTTAATTCATTCATTCACAGAATGAGGGTGTCGCTGGCTGGGCCAGCATTTATTGCCCATCCCTAATTGCCCAGAGGGCTGTTAGAAATCAGCCAAATTGCTGTGGGTCTGGAGTCACATGTAGTCCAGGCCAGGTAAGGATGGCAATTTCCTTCCCTAAAGGACATTAGTGACCCAAATGGGATTTCCCAACAATCAGCAACAGATTCATGGTCATCATTAGACTCCAGATTTTTAAAAAGTGAATTCAAATTCCACCACCTACTGCAGTGGGATTCAAACGTGGGTCCCCAAAGCATTAGCTGGGTCTCTACAATAAGGACCCAGTGATAACATCACTCAGCTATTGCTTCCCCATGCCATGTAAGGGTCGATCGGAGTGTATAAATAGATCCTTTCAGTAATGCACTGCAATTGCCTCAGAGATTCATTAAATATTTGATTTGATTTAAATTATTATTGTCACATATACCTAGGTACAGTGATAAGTTTTGTTTTGGAGGCAGATCATACCCGTCAAACATCATAGTGTGATTGAACAGAGCGAGGAATATTTTGAATCTTTAGGCAATCATCTCCAGTCCCCACCCTGAGGAATGGCTTACTGCCTGGAGCTCAAACAGGGTCCAAGCACAGCCTGATGGGTCAGTGTATCCATTTTAATGCCCACTCCGTCCAATTCCTCCGAATACAGTTTTGCATTTCCCAATCTCCACGTGCCATTGAGATGAGAATTCACCTTCATACCTCCTGTGGCCTCAGGAGTGAGAGACTGTTCTCACTTTTCCATCCATAGACTTTGTCAAGCGAGACTTTGCCATAATCCAGTCACACACCTGGAGCCATCCAATCCTCGTGATTCAGTTTTCAGTTTATCAATAATGAAAACATCTATTACTGTCACTTGAAAAAATTGATAATTTTACCGCAAAAATGGTTACTTACCAGAGTTGCAAACAGTCACGAGAACACTCCAAAAACCATAAACTCTCTGACAGTGGGTTAGTGGTTAACACTGCTGCCTCACAGCGCCAGGCACCCGGCTTTGATTTCAGCCTTGGGTGACTGCCTGTGTGGAGTTTGCACATTCTCCCCGAGTCTGCGTGGGTTTCCTCCGGGTGTTCCAGTTTCCTCCCACAATCCAAAGATGTGCAGGTGAGGGTGGATTGGCCATGGGGCAGGAGAATGGGCCCTGAGTGGGATGCTATTTAGAGGGTCAGTGGGTCTTGATGGGCTGAATGGCCTGATTCCCCATTGTAGGGGTTCTAAGATTTCCTAATTCACATTCCATCAACCTGCCCCAGCGAGCTCCTGCCTCTTCTTTCAAAGAAACAAGCTTGTAAACGTTGTGGGTGGAAACTATTTACTGGCAAACAACACGATGCTCATACTGATCAACTGCTGTAGATTTGGAACAATGAATGGGCAATTAGCTTGATTCTGGTTCCCAGTTCATATGCAGATTGCAAACAATTTATCGGTAATATAAATGTCATTAAAAGTCAGTTTGACTGATGTGGCAGTGCTGTGAGTCAGAGACTACACATTCCAATCTTAATCTGAACAGAACCCAGATTACAGTCCAAAATGCTGATCTTCAGCTGTTAAACCAGGACCCCATTTTTCCACTATCAATTGTGCAAGGCTAGAATTTTCTCTGTGTCACGGGAAATAATTACAGCCTGTTAGTCTCTGTCAGTGCTCAGCCTAACACCAGTTTTAGGATGGTATCAGCATTGGAGCAAGGCAGCATCATACACCTCTCAAAGCTGTTCTATCATTCAGTTAGATCAAGGTCACCCTGTACCTTTATTCCATTGACCCACTTCCATTCCTCGGATGCTGCCTGACCTGGTGTGCTTTTCCAGCACCACTCTAATATAACCTCTGGTTTCCAGCATCTGCAGTGCTCACGTTTGCCCACTTTCAATCCCTTCTGCTCCATATCCCTGACATTTAACCGGGATGAGTTCACAGTGTTTCCTTGAGTGATCCCGGTGGAGGTGTAAGGCATTTAGCAACGATAGGATGTTCTGTGGTGAAGTGATGCAGCTTTAAGGGGTTTCTCTTGCATTACTGTTGGTCGCTCCCCATCTCGTCAGTATGTAGTGAATTGGTCTCATCACAGCGAGCAGTAACGGACAAAGACGGCTCTCTGAGTGAACATTGTCTGGGATTAGTCATACCTTTGGCTAAAGAACCCAATTCATTGTTTCACCGATCTCTCTGTGTTTACGTCAAAGGGAAATCCTAAGCACTTCACCATCGATGAAGCAATTCTGACTCGCTGTCCAAATGTATGAGGCAGAGCGGCCCGGTCATACACAGCAAGATCCCACCAACAGCAATGTGATAATGGCCAGATGAGCTGCATTTGTCTGGGATGGTGTTTGAGGGAGGGCCATGAAATAGTATCATATTATTTCTTTATATCCTTCTGAGGAGACAGAAAATCGACCATCACATATAAAAGCTAACACCTCGGAGAGTGCAACATTCCCTTGGTTATGAGTAATTCAGGATTAGATTCCCAACAGCCAAGGGGTATCAGACTCGATCTTCGTTCTCAAGGTCTGCAGTGAAACTTGAACCCACCAGAGACCGGAGTATTATGCACTGAACAAGATAGCTAGCATGCAATGTTTATGGCTGGGTCTATTTCTCCCATTCCCTAACTTTGTTTCTTTTACATCTCACTTTTCCATGTCTCTGTTTCACATTTTCTGCAGCATTTTCCTTTCCCAGTATTGCAGTCTCCCGTACTCGGTCCTAACTGAATCCCAGACCATACCCTCAATAAGAGGACCAAAAGCACATGCAAATACTGGGATTCATGTTAGAGAGACTCCAAATGCTACCAAAACATTACAGCTCATTTTTGTTTACATCTAATGTAAGAGAAGCATCTAATAAACTGTGTTTGTACCGAACCCTGGATCCTACCGCAGTGCTGGGTACCAGCCTGAAAACTGTCAATTCTCATCTGGATTCACAGCTGTTAGAACTTAGAAAATAGGACAATTAAAGAGCAATGCAGGCCCTTTGGCCCTCAATGTTTCACTGACCTGTAAAATCACTCTGAAGCCTCTCAATCCCACTATTCCATTCTCATCCATATGTTTATCCAATGACCATTTAAATGCCCTTAAGTTTGGCAAGTCTACTACTTTTGCAGGCAGGGTGTTCCATGCCCCTACTATTCTCAAAGAAACTACCTCTGACATCTGTCCTATATCTATCACCCCTCACTTTAAAGCTATGTCCCCTTGTGCTAGCCATCACCATCCGTGGAAAAAGTCTCTCACTGTCCACCCGATCTAACCCTCTGAATATCTTAAATGTCTCAAATAAGTCAACTCTCAACCTTCCTCTCTCAAACGAAAACAGCCTCAAGTCCCTCAGCCTTTCCACAAAAGACCTTCCCCCCATACCAGTTAATATCCTAGTAAATGTCCTCTGCCCACTTTCCAAAGCTTCCACATTCTTCCCTGTAATGCGGTGACCAGAACTGTATGCAATACTCCCAAGTGCGACCGCACCAGAGTTTTGCACAGCTGCAACATGACCCCGTGGCTTCGAAACGCAATCCCTCTACCAATAAAAGCGAACACACTGTATGCCTTCTTAACAACCCTGTCAACCTGGGTAGCAACTTTCAGCGATCTATGTACCTGGACACCGAGATCTCTCTGCTCAGTAACAATACCAAGAATCTCACCATTCGCCCAGTACTCTGTATTCCTGTTACGCCTTCTGATGTTCTTTCCAGTGTTGATGATAATCCAACAGGTTTGGGAGGCGGAAGAACTCTGTCCAGCAATACACTCCTCCAATAACCTATACCCCCTCTCCCCAAATACTCCTGACTTCAGGAATGTGACAATTGGAAATAATGTCCAGAAGGAGAGATCACTTATATCATAGACATGCTCCAAAACAAAGAAATTGTTGACACTCCCTCTCCTGGGTCACCTTCTCCCCATGGCTGGCATGGTCTTTGCTGCAAGGCAAATCCAAGAGAAAGTTCAAGAACAACATTGGGATGTTTACAAAAACATGGAATGGATCACAGAGGAGAATGGAGTCCGAATACATTGTGTTTCCCTGCATCCTCTGTTTGGTCAGTTCCAGCAATGTGCACAGAGCTGTTAGCTTCCACTCTGGGTTCGGGAACAGACATGCCCCACCCCTCCCCATTCTCTTCCTGCCAAAAAGACTCATTGAAGCTCACCTTTTAAGCCAAATTTGGCCAGTCTCTTTAACTACAGAGGCTCACTGATTGGTCTTTTACTTGGATTGACATGGGTCCAGTAAGGGCATGTTACTCAGGCTAATAGCACTGGAAACGTTAATGTTGAAGTTGTATTAAACTCCATCCATGCTGATGATGTCACAGTCTGTGGGTGAAGTCTAGTATGGGGTCGTGATGGAGACCGATGAGTCATCTCTGGCTCCTGGTCTTTCTATTTACAAAGACTAACTGGCCAACGCCTCTTCCCACATCATTGTGGAACAAGCGACTGTCACACTCCATGAACACCCTAATGATATGCTCCTTCAGTTTCATTTATTGAAAACAATCTCACTTTGTAAGAGGAACAGCTCATCCTCGAGTCCCTGTTGTGCTTTCACACAGTAACATTGGCACTTTAAGCAGCATTTAAATACCTCGAGGAATGAGCTCTAACAGGGCCAAGGCCAGTAACAGCTCATCAACCGTACTGATTACAAATGTATCAAGACTGCGAGATAGGCAGTGGCTTTTGAAGTTTCATAGCTGGGTACCTACAGAAACTCAAGATTCACACAAGCTTTTTAACAACCAAAACCACAGGTGGCCTTTTCACTATCTCTCTTTCTGCAGAGAATCTCTTTAATGCCACTGTATAAGCTAGTTAGTTTATAGGAGGATAATGAGTGGGTGGGTAGTGGGACCCAACTGGGACCTCTCTTGCTCAAAATGAAAGGGTTAATGAATATCTCCACTAAATATTCCACATTCTTCTCTATTTCATCTCCAGCCTGCTGGTTAATGTTTCTTATTATTTATTTCAAATCAAGTCCTGATTTATTTTACATAAAAGCCAAACACAGGTAAGCAATGTGTTGATCATACAGGGAGGATTTCGCTCCTGACTGAGTGATAAATGGGGCTCCCAAAAAAGTGCCCTTAGCTGTCATTTATGGTAAGTAGCAATGCTTTGTGAAGTCGCTGATGGTAAGTTATTTATTTGCTACGACTTTCTGACTTCTTTCAGTAGATTGAGAGACACAAATAGTTGTAACTTTGCTGTTTTGGTGGCACCCCTCTGAGTGCCACGGGCACTTCTCGTCAGCCATTGAGGAGGGCTGTAGTACCAGGCCGCCTAATGTGAAGGAACAGCAAGAGGCCAATGGCAGAAAATCATTGAGTGCAGGTGGCAGTATAGGGTAGCCCAAGCTTTCAGAACATAGACATGGTGGCATAATGATAGGGTCACTGGATGGGCAACTCAGAGCCCCAGGCTAATGTTCAAAGGCCCTGGGTTCAAATCGCACCTGAGCAAGAGGTGCCATTTCAATTCAGTACAATCTGCAATAAAGTGGGCTGAAAATCTGATGGCCATGTCAATGACAGAGTCATAGAGATGTACAGAATGGAGACAAACCCTTTGATCCAAATTACCCAAGCTAACCATAAATCTTAATTAATTTAGCCCATTTCCTTCTAAACTCTTCCTTTACATACACCCATCAAAACGCTTTTTAAATGTTGTCATTGTGCTAACTCCACCAACTCCTCTGGCAGCTTATTCTCCATACGCAAACCATCCTCTGTGTGAAGAAGTTGCCCCTTAGGTCCCTTTTAAATCTTTCCCCTCTCACCCTAAACCTATGCCCTTGTAGAAGCCCATCTGAATCAATATGAAGTAATTAGGCAAGATTTAGGATGCATAGGATGGGGAAGGGAATTGCAGGAGATGGGCCCAATCGAAATTTGGAGCTTATTCAAGGAACAGCTACTGCAGGTCCTTGATAAGTAAGTACCTGTCAGGCAATGACGAAGTTATCAAGCAAGGGAGCCATGGTTTACGAAAGAAGTTGAATCTCTTGTCAAGAGGAAGAAGAAGGTTTATGTTAGGATGAGGTGTGATGGCTCGGTTAGGGCACCTGAGAGTTACAAGGTAACTAAAGAGCGAGCTAAGAGCCAGGAGGGGACAGGAAAGGATCAAGGGAAACCCTATGCCTTACTTCGGTTGTGGGAAGGTTGGAAAATGTTGGAAAAGGTTATAAGGGTAAGGATTTATAATCATCTAGAAAGGACTAAGTTGATTAGGGATAGTCAGTACGGTTTTGTGAAGGGTAGGTCGTGCCTCATAAATCTTATTGAATTCTTTGAGAAGGTGACAAAACAGGTGGATGAGGGTTAAGTGGTTGATGTGGTGTATATGGATTTCAGTAAGGTGTTTGATAAGGTTCCCCACGGTAGGCTATTGCACAAAATATGGAGGCATGGGATTGAGGGTGATTTAGTGCGTTGGATCAGAAATTGGCTCGCTAAAAGAAGACAGAGGGTGGCGGTTGATGGGAAATGTTCATCTTGGAGTTTAGTTACCAATGGGGTACTCAAGGATCTGTTTTGGGGCCACTGCTGTTTGTCATTTTTATGAATTACCTGGATGAGGGCATAGAAAGATGGGTTAGTAAATTTGAGGATGACACTAAGGTCGGTAGAGTTGTGGATAGTGACGAAGGATGTTACAGAGAGACATAGATAAGCTGCAGAATTCGGCTGAGAGGTGGCAAATGGAGTTTAATAGGGAAATGTGTGAGGTGATTCACTTTGGAAGGAGTAACAGGAATGCAGAGTACTGAGCTAATGGTAAGATTCTTGGTAGTGTAGATGAGCAGAGAGATCTCCATATCCAGGTACATAGATCCCTGAAAATTGCCTCCCAGGTTGGTAGGATTGTTAAGAAGATATACAGTTTGTTAGCCTTTATTGGAAGAGCGATTGAATTTCAGAACCATGAGGTCATGCTGCAGCTGTACAAAACTCTGGTGCGGCCGCACTTGGAGTATTGCATACAGTTCTGGTCACTGCATTACAGGAAGGATGTGGAAGCTTTGGAAAGGATTCAGAGGGGATTTACTAGGATGTTGCCTGGTATGGAGGGAAGGTCTTACAGGGAAAGGCTAAGGGACTTGAGGCTGCTTTCGTTAGAGAGAAAAAGGTTGTGAGATAACTTAATTGAGACATATAAGATATTCAGAGGGTTAGATAGGGTGGCTAGTGAGAGCCTTTTTCCTTAGATGGTGATGGCTAGCTTGAGCAGATATATCTTTAAACTGAGGGGTGATAGATATAGGACAGATGTCAGAGAGTAGTCGGGGTGTGGAACATCCTGACTGCAACAATAATAGACTCGCTATCTTTAAGGGCATTTAAATGGTCATTGGATAAACATATGGATGAAAATGGAAAAGAAAAGGTTAGATTGGCTTCAGATTGGTTTCACAGGTTGGTGCAACATCAAGGGCTGAAGGCTCTGTACTGTGCTGGAATGTTCTATGTTTCTATGTTCTACTACTGTTCTTTAGGGAAGGAAACTGACATGTTTACCCAGTCTGGTCTGCATGTGACTCCAGACCCACAGCAATGTGGTTGACTCTTAACTACCCTCAGAGCAATTAGGGATGGACAATAAATGCTGGACTTGCCAATGATACCCTCATCCTGTGAATAAACCAGAAAAAACAAGTTGAGTAAGCCCACAGAGCTCGTTGAAGAAAAGAAACAGAAATTGCTATAAAAACTCAGCAGGTCTGGCAGCATCTGTGAGGAGAAATTAGAGTTAACATTTCGGATCCAGTGACCCTTCCTCAGAACTGATGGTATCCAGGAAAAGGTCAGTTTATGCAGAAGGTGAGTGTTGGGGGGAGGGTTAAGAAGTAAACGATAGGTAGAGATGGAGTCCAGAGAGAGAGAGAGAAACAGTTGGACAGAGAAAGGAGTGGGTAATGATCTGGCTGGGAGAATGAATAGCTGTTAGTGGAGACTATTAGTGACTAACAATAGGCAGTGTGTAATAGCAGACCATGTGATAACATGAGACCATTTCGACACACCTCTGGCAGTTGTTTCTTTACAGGTGCCCATGGGACTCATGTTGAACAATCAACATCCTAGAGTTTACCATTTACCAAAAACTGAACTGGACTCACCGCATAAACACAGTGATTACCGGAGCAGGTCAGAGGCTAGGAAACCTGCAGTGAGTAACTCACCTGCAGGTCAGAGGCTAGGAAACCTGCAGTGAGTAACTCACCTCCTGACTCCCCAAAACCTGTCCACTATCTACGAGGTACAAGTCAGGAGTGTGATGGAATACTCCCCACTTGGCTGGATGGATGCAGCTCCAACAACACTCAGGAAGTTTGACACCATCCAAGACAAAGCAACACATTTGGTTAATACCATAGTCACGAACATCCACTCCCTCCACTGCCAATGCTGAGTAGCTACATTGTGGACCATCTACGGGACACACTGCAACAACTCATGAAGGCTCCTTAGACATTGTGTGTGAAATCGGAGAAAGGCGATGTCATCTGGCCCGAGAATATGCTTCCCCATTCAATAACATCTTGGATGATGAATGTTTGCATTGAATTCCACATCCCCATTTACTCCCTTTGATGACCCCCCCCCCCCCCCCCCCCCCCCACCGCCCCCCGAAAATAACAAGATTCTATTCACCTCCACCTGAAAAATATTCAATGCTCACTTTCGGAGGCAGTGTGTTGCTAACTCATACAATCTATTAAGAGAAAAACACTCTCTATCTGAAAGGGTAACCCCTGATATTGAATCAACACCCCATTCAGGATCTGATGCACTTCAATCAGGTCAACCCCTCACTCTGTAAACTCTAGTGGGAACCTACCTTTGTCTGTCCAACCTTTTGTTCATCAAGCAACCCACTCCTTCCAGGGATCAATCCAGTAAACCTCCTGTGAATTACCTCCAATGCATTTCTCTCCTTCATTAAGTAAACAAGCAAACCTTCACACAGTATTGAGTTCCACCAATGTCCTGTATCACTGAGGCATACAATCCTCCCTTTTATGTTCAATTTTGTCTCATATTGAAGGCTAGCATCACATTAATCTTCTTGATTAGATGCAGTACCTGCAGATTAACCTTTTGGAATCAACTACCAGAACATCTCAATCCCTCTGCTCCTCCGGATTCAGTAAATGTTCTCTGTTTAAGTTATATTGATTTTTATTATTCTTCTTGCCAATAAAGAACTTCATGCTTTCCACATTATACTCCATCTAGCAGATTCTTACCACTTTATATAGAGTCATAGAGATGTACAGCACAGAAACAGACGCTTCAGTCCAACTCATCCATGCCAACCAGATATCCCAACCCAATCTAGTCCCATTTGCCAGGACTTGGCCCATATCCCTCCAAACCCTTCCTATTCATATACCCATCCAGATGACTTTTAAATGTTGTAGTTGTAACAATCTCCACCACTTCCTCTGGCAGCTCATTTCATACACGTACCACCCTCTTTGTGAAAAAGTTGCCCCTTAGATCCCTTTTAAATCTTTCCCCTCTCACCTTAAACCATGCCCTCTAGATCTAGATTCCCCCATCCAAGGAAAAGACTTTGTCTATTTATCCTAACCATGCCCCCCCCATGATTTTATAAACCTCTATAAGGTCACCCCCCTCAGCCTCTGACGCTCCAGGGAAAACAGCCCAAGGCTGTATAGGCTGTTTTCAACATCCATGTAAATCTTTTCTGAACCCTTTCAAGTTTCACAATATCCTTCTGACATATCCAAGACTAAAAGAACCGGCTCCCTGGTCAGTTCCAGAATGTGTTGCTCTAAGAAACTATCTTGAAAGCATTTGATGAACATTTCATCCAGGCTCTTATTGGCAATATGATTTTTTTCTCCAGTTTAGATGTAGATTAAAGTCAGTTTTGTTCACAAACATTCCTTTTTTACAAGTACACAATATTTCTTTTTGTTTACTTTGTCTCACAGTGTGGTTACTGTTCGGTAGCTTTAGTGACCTATTTTCCTTGCTATAGTCCACTCCACCCAAACCAATCCTACATCCTGATCTTCTGAACCAAGGTCATCTCTAACTATAGCACAAGTACCAGCCCTCATTAACAATGCTACCCATCCACCTTTACCTAGTTTCGGACCTTTCTTGAATGTCATGTACCCCTCAATATTCAGGACCCAATGCTTGTTATCCTGAAGCCATGTCTCTATATGATCATCTTGATTAACAACAATGACTGCTACCAATCTGTTTACTTTGTTATGAATTGTACGCATATTAAGGTACAGAAACGTAGTTTCGCATTGTTGCTATCTTTATTGCATCATTATTGGTGTATTCCTTTCTTTTTCTGCCATTTTCTGACCCGCATTTTTCATATTACAATTCTCCTCACTTATTTTGTCTCTATGCTTTGATATTCCACACCTTTCTGCATTTTATCACTTGCTTAAACTATTAAGCTGAAAACCCTCCCTGGTTCCCTAGCTATACACTTTCTAATACCCTTCAAACCCACAGTCACACCATCTAGAAGTGTCAAAAGTTGCACGACACCAGGTCATAATCCAATAGTGTTTATTTAGAAGTACAAGCTTTCGGAGTGCTGCTCTTTCGTCAGGTAACCCCAAACCGAACCCTTCATTTGATGAAGCAGCAGCACTCTGAAAGTTTGGGATTTTCCAGGAATCTGTTGGACTGTAAGATAGTGATGTGTGATTTTCAACAGTGTCCACGTCAGTCCAACACGGCATTTCCACATCATGCCCATCTAGAAGGACAAGGGCTGCAGATACATGGGAACACCACCCCCTGCAAGCTCCTCTCCGGGCCGCTCACCATCCTAACTTGGAAATAAATTGCCGTTCTTTCCTGGGTCAGAATCCTGGAATTCCCTCCCTAGGGGCATTGTGGTTCAACCCACAGCACACGGACTGTAACGGTTCAACAAGGCAGCTCACCCCCATCCTCTCAAGGGGCAACTAGGGACATACAATAACTGCCAACCCCGTCAGAGATGCCTGTATCCTTTGAATGAATATAAAAGCTGAATTAACTGTTGATAAACCTTGACAGAGTAAGGGCTCAGGTTTCCAGGGGAGAGCCTCAACTGATTGTCCATTCTGCCTTTGACCAGCAATTCTGAAAAACATTACTGTTGATCATTTTATTATTTCTCGCATGATGGTGTTGGCTATCTGGGCCGATGAGATAGTCACACAGAAACTCATTCCCTGATCCTCATTTTATCAGGGGCTGGGGGCAGAGAGATTGGGAGGAGTCAGACTGAGTTACAGAATGTGGGAAGCAGGATACAGGGGACCAGAGTATCTCTGAAACCTGATTCTCCGGTTTTTGAGATTCCCTTTTAACCCACTGTCATCACAATTCTATTTTTGACCATAAAGTTTGATATTAAATTGGCAGCTGCTATACCCATCAGCTAGACATCATTTTACTGAACTGCACAGGAAGGGAAGACCTACAGAAAATTCAATGTGGTCCCCGATGTGACACCACCTCCACAGAGTTCACATTTTGGATAAGTCTGTGATTTCAGGGAATTGCACAGGGTTCAGCAGGTCAGTTTCTGCTAGCTGTGTTGATGATGGACACATTTATGTTCAGCATTTCAGAAACAAAAAAGTAGCAACTATGCTTTAATAATCCCCCAAATTATTGAAGTAACATCGCCATTACCAACCAATACAGATGGAAGACAAAAGACAAAGGGAACAGCAAAGGTATTTCTGCACAGTCTTCCAACAGAAGAAATTATATTGCACAGATAGGTGTGTTTAACATCAGTTAATACCGTAACATGCTGTTTGCGCTCTGTATATTAACAAGAAGTAATTCAAGATTTGTTAAACAATCTAGATACATTTTCCTTCAGGGCTTTTTGAATGAACATCTTTGCTTGGCTTATAACTAAACATCTTTTCTCAAATGAGCCAACATTTACTCATTTCCCAAGACCAACAGGGCCAGAATTTTAATTTAATCTGTTGCTGCTTCAGGTTTTTAATGCTTTATCTTTCCTTTGACAGATATCACAGAGTGTGAGAACTGATAATGTCGTTTTATTTTGAACAGTCATCATAAGTGGGTTTGCAATTTGACTCAATCATCTGAATGTAAATCTCATAATAGTTCCCCATAATGACCACACTCACAAGCACTCCCAGATCTGTCACATCCCCATGTTGCCCTAACTGCTGAGGAGTGCATGTGTGATGCCACTAGTCAACTAGTGGGTTTCCTCCGGGTGCTCCGGTTTCCTCCCACAATCCAAAAATGTGCAGGTTAGGTGAATTGGCCATGCTAAATTGCCATACTGTTAGGTGAAGAGGTAAATGTAGGGGAATGGGTCTGGGTGGGTTGCGCTTCGGCGGGTCGGTGTGGACTTGTTGGGCCGAAGGGCCTGTTTCCACACTGTAAGTAATCTAATCTAATCTAAACTAGAATGCAGTAGCTGAGGAATGAGGAGTAGAAGAATGAGGGAGGACTGTTACAGCTGTCACCATGCTCTCTTTAAAGGAGAGAGACACATGGAGGGAGAGAGGAAAGGAGGAAGGAGTGGCACACAGAGAGAGACAGAGGGAGGAAGGGAAGCTGCTTTTACAGTAAGAGATTTGTACTGCTTGTGACAAGGTCAGTTTGCTGCACCTCAGAGAATAGACCCTGTCCTGAGGAAGGGTGACTGGACCCAAAACATTAACTTTGATTTCTCTCTACAGATGCTATCAGACCTGCTGAGCTTTTCCAGCAATTTCTATTTTAGTTTCTAATAGAATATGAATTCCCTGATTGGGGCTGTGAATTGGATCCAATCAGGGAGCTCTAACTGACCAGAAAAGGGCGAGTGTCAGAGATACTGACCCTCTGGTGCCTGACTCTGTATGGGATCGTACTACAGTCAAGGACTGTTCATGTAGTAGACTCAACAGTAATAGACTCGCCAACTTTAAGGGCATTTAAATGGTCATTGGATAAACATATGGACGATAATAGAATAGTGTAGGTTAGATGGGCTTCAGATTGATTCTGCACATTGAAGGCCAAAGGGCCTGTACTGCACTGTAATGTTCCATGTTCTATGTGTAAATTATCATTATCACTGGCAGAGCCTTGCACACAGGGGTGGCTCTCTATCACTGAAGAAGGGCCTGTGCCCGAAACGTCGAATCTCCTGTTCCCTGGATGCTGCCTGACCTGCTGTGCTGTTCCAGCAATAAAGTTTCAACTCTCTATCACTCTCAGGGTGAGTCTGTAGGTGACTGTCGATGGAGAGAAAGTGAGGACTGCAGATGCTGGAGATCAGAGTCATGAGTGTGGTGCTGGAAAAACACAGCAGGTCAAGTCAGGTCCAAGGAGCAGGCGAGTCGATGTTTTGGGCATAAACTCTTCATCAGGAGTGTTGGAGGGAGGCAAGAGGGTTGAGAGATAAATAGGAGGGTGGGGGTGAGCTGGGGGCAAGGTAGCTGGGAAAGCGATAGGTAAGTGCAGGTGGGGGATGATTGTGATAAGTTGGAGAGGAGGGTGGAATGGATAGGTGGGAAGGAAGATGCTCGGGTAGGACAGGTCAAGAGGGCGGTGCCGAGTTGGAGGGTTGGATCTGGGACGAGGTGGGGGGAGGGGAGATGGGGAAACTGGTGAAATTGACATTGGTGGGTGGAGGGTCCCAAGGCGGAAGATGAGCCGTTCTTGCTCTAGGCGTCGCGTGGCTTGGATTTGGCACTCCACCTTCCCCTCCGACCTATCACTATCGCGCCCCCCCCACCTGCATCTACATAACGCCTTCCCATCTACCTTGCCCCCATCCCTACACTCCTATTTATCTCTCAGATCCCTTGCACCTGCACCCCACATCCCTGATGAAGGGCTTATGCCCGAAACATCGACTCTCCTGCTCCTCAGATGCTGCCTGGCCTCCTGTGCTTTTCTAGCATCACACATTTTGACTCTATCCAGACCGATGGGACTGCCTCTGGCTGTGTTACGCTAGGGGCAGGTAGTGGTCATGGGAAGGGGTGGGTGGGATGTTGGTGTAAATGAAGGCTGACAGGATACTGACCTCAGTGGAGTTATTTCAGGATTGATTCTAGCTCAAAACTCAGACAGGAACAAATCACCCAATCATTTGGGTAGCTGTGTCCGTAGCTGAGGAAGCAGTTAGTTTAATTCTAAAGATTAATCAATTTTTATTGATGATTGGCTCCCCTGAGCCTCCATATTCTCATTGCTGTCATCCATGCCCTCACTTTAAGCAATTATCAGAGCTGTTCATCATCGGAGCTGATGATTATTGTGTTGATGGAAGCTGGAACATTGATCATTTTCCCCAACGAGTGAGTGTTACTGTTTTAGTTTGATAAGATTGTCACAGCTGATACATTCTGGTGATTGTGAGCAGACTATTTTGGCTGAACCACAGCAAACGTCAAGTAAGGGACAGGAGTCACCCTACACCTGAGCTTCACACCCTGCAGCATTACTCAGACCCTGGGCACTCTGCCACTCTGACCTGTCCCTTTATAGGCATTGCTGAGGGGTGTTCTGTTTCCAGTGTGGTCCTCTGGAGCTCAGGACTAGGTCCCCTGGTTTTTGTGGTGCACCTTAGTGATTTGGGTCTAAGTGTAAGAGGCATGATCATGAAGTTTGCAGGTGGCAAAAAATTTGGCAATGTGAGTGATGGTGGGGAGGTTGATGTGAAACATCAATGAACTATTGGGGGTGGGGCTGAAAAGTGATAAATAGAATTCAACCTGGGGAAGTGACATGGCGTGGTGGCTCAGTGGTTAGCACTGCTGCCTCACAGCACTAGGGACCCAGTTTCAATTCCAGCCTCAGTGTGGAGTTTGCACATCCTCTCCGTGTCTGCGTGGGTTTCCTCTGAGTGCTCCGGTTTCCTCCCGTAATCCAAAGGTGTGCAGGTTTGGCTGTGCTAAATTGCCCATAGTGTCCAGGATGTGCAGGCTAAATGGGTTAGCCATGGGAAATGCAGGGTTACAGGGAATAAAGTTGGGAGGGGTGGACCTGGGTGGGATGCTCTTCAGAGGGTCATGTGAATTCAATGGGAGAAATGGTCTGCTTCCACACCAAGGAATTCTTTGATTCCTGTGAGGTGTTGTGCTTGGGGAAAACAAACAGGACAAAATGATCCTCCGAAAGTCACTCAAGGAAATTGTATTCAGAATGTGCCACAAGGTTTATTCACCTGTAGCTCCAGGTCAAATCAATGCCCAATGTTTCTAACCCCCTTCATACTAACACTCCCTGAGTGACGGGCACAGCTGAAGCTCAACTGCTGATCTCCTGGTGGGATGTGATGTTAGTTACAGTTCACTGTGTGTTCATCCAAATCCACAGATGCAAATTGTCAGGCCATTTATGAGTCAGATATCTGATGTTTATTGGCAACCTGAGCAAGCTTCTGGTATCACAGACTTACACACACACACACACATGTATACACACGCGCACACACACATATATACATGAATACACACCCTATACACACGCACACACACACATGCATGTGTACATACACACACCGTATACACATGCACACACACACATACATGTATACACACAACCCATATACACATGCACACACACAGTATACACATGCACACATATACATGTATACACACACCATATACACATGCACCCACACACATGCATGTATGCACACACTGTATACACATGCACGCACACATGTATACACACACTGTATGCACATGCACACACACATACATGTATACACACACACCGTATACACATGCACACACACATACATGTATACACACACACACTGTGTACACATGCACACACACACATTCATGTATACAAACACACCATATACACATGCACACACACACATGCATGTATACACACACTGTATACACATGCACACACACATACATGTATACACACACACTGTATATACATGCACACACACATACATACATGTATACACACACACCATATACACATGCACACACACATATACGTATACACACACACCGTATACACATGCACACACACACATACATACATGTATACACATACACGATATACATATACACACACATACATGCATACCCCCACTCACACTGTATACACATACACACACACACATATATGTACACACACACACATACTCACACATGCATATATGGACACACACAAGAACATGCACATGTACATGCCTCCACACACATACACACATACGCACGGACACACGTATACATATGCACACACATACACACAGAGACAAGAATACACACATGTATGCACTCTCACACACACACGCCCATGCATGCATGTGCATACACAGGCACACACGTATATGCACGTGCACGCACGCACAGAGTCTACATTCTATACTTTGTGTTTGCTGATGTAACTCTCTGTACACACCCTCCTACTGGCTCTGTGATGTAGAAAGGGATGGTGCAGTTATCTTTCATACTGCAATGTCAAATGTCCTGATGTCGCTGGTTTAAATGTGCAGTGTTTGTCTGTTTTGGGATCTGTACCACAATACACACATACATACATGTATACACACACACCATATACACATGCACACACACATATACGTATACACACACACCGTATACACATGCACACACACACATACATACATGTATACACACACACGATATACATATACACACACATACATGCATACCCCCACTCACACTGTATACACATGCACACACACACACGTATGTACACACACACACATACTCACACATGCATATATGGACACACACAAGAACATGCACATGTACATGCCCCCACATGCATACACACATACACACGGACACACGTATACATATGCACACACATACACACAGAGACAAGAATACGCACATGTCTGCACTCTCACACACACACGCCCATGCATGCATGTGCATACACAGGCACACACGTATATGCACGTGCACGCACGCACAGAGTCTACATTCTATACTTTGTGTTTGCTGATGTAACTCTCTGTACACACCCTCCTACTGGCTCTGTGATGTAGAAAGGGATGGTGCAGTTATCTTTCATACTGCAATGTCAAATGTCCTGATGTCGCTGTTTTAAATGTGCAGTGTTTGTCTGTTTTGGGATCTGTACCACAATACACCAGGATCAAGGAGATTAAGAAACATCAACCGATTCTCCAGAGGTTTGCAGTTATAATAAAAAGTCTGAGTTTCATAACAATTGATTTCAAAAGATTTGCATGTGTGTCACTAACAGAAGACAAAGTGGTAATATTTATCTAATAGCAATGAGATTCCTACTCACCAGCAGATGGTGATATGAGGTGGTGTATCTGTACCGAAAGCCAGCATTCTCTCATGATGGTGTTCTACACACTCCAGCAGGCACCCTGTGCAGTCCTCCAGGCTCTTACACTCACCTCTCACCATTGCAAAAACCTTCGATTCCAACCATCTCGCAGGGATGTGGGTCTGAGTGAAATCTGGAAAAGGATTTAAACCAAGAACCAATTATTGCCTCACTCAGCGTTCAATGGAACTCTTAAAGCATTCCTGTCAAATGTGCAGCTTACAAATTAACACAGAAAACCAACAACAAATTAGCAGCAGAGTCACCAGGATGACAAGGTTTAGCTGCATTCAGAGAATGGAGAAGCTGGGGCTATGTTCCCTGAGAGCAGAGAAGACTGAGGGGAAATTCAACAGAGATTATCAAAATTGTGATGGGCTTTGATCAACTGAGTAGAGACAGTGTTCCTTCTGAATGGTGGCTCATTAATGAGATGTCATAGATTTAAAACAATCAGCAAAATAGCCGATTGGGGAAATAAGGAGACAATACAGAGGTTTGTTACAGATCTAGAACAAAGAATCTCTACAGTGTTGAAGCAGGCCATTCAGCCCATCGAGTCCACACAAAACCTCTGACGGGTATCTCACCAAAACCACCCTATCCTTGTGTTTCCCATGGCTAACCCACATCTTTGGACTGTGGGAGGAAACCAGAGCAAACCTGCACAGCGATGGGGAGAATGTGCAAACTCCACACAGACAGTCGCCTGAGGGTGGAATCAAAGCCAGGCCCCTGACACTGTGAGGCTGCAGTGCTAACCATTGAGCCACTGTGACTCCCTGGAACATGCAGCCTGGAAGGTTGTAGTTAGATTTGAAAAGAACACTCAAACAACAGTTGGACAAACACATGAAGTGAACTAATTGCTTCTGGGATAGATGCCGGGTGTAAGACTAATTTGATAACTACTTCAAAGAGCTGGTACAAACGTGATGGGCTAAATAGTCACCTATGCTGTCAGATTCTAAAGTACCAATGTGAAAAAAATGGATCTTTGTTTCTTTCAGTTCTGTCATATGCGTATCCTGGAAGGGAGTTTCAGAAATCCAGCGACACTGAAGGAAAGGCGATATATTTCCAAGTCAGGATGGTGAGTGGCTCAGAGGGGAATTTGCAGGGGATGGTGTTCCCATGTATCTGCTGCCCATGTCCTTTTAGATGGAAGTGTTCATGAGTTTGAAGGTGCTGTCTGAGAATCTTTGGGAAACTGCAAATTACTGGAGAACTCAAGACAAATAAAGTGATCTTCAAGACACTGCAGGCCTTGGAAATGCAATTGGAACTCCAGGCAGCAAGAAACTAAAGGGTTTTCTCTTTTTAATTCACACATGAAGCTACTGATATCAGCATTCCATTGGTAAAAATATACCATTGATGTAGTCAGTACACAAGAGCCTTCATTGGTCAGAGCATTGAGTATATGAGTTGGGAGGTCATGTTGCAGCTGTACAGGACATTGATTAGGCTACTTTTGGAATACCGTGTGCAGTTCCGGTCTCCCTCCTATCGGAAGGATGTTGTGAAACTTGAAAGGGTTCAGAAAAGATTTACAAAAATGTTGCCAGGGTTGGAGGATTTGAGCTATAGGGAGAGGCTGAACAGGCTGGGGCTGTTTTCCCTGGAGCTTCGGAGGCTGAGGGGTGACCTTATAGAGGTTTATAAAATCATGAGGAGCATGGATATGGAAAATAGACAAGGTATTTTCTCTAGAGTCGGGGAGTCCAGAACTAGAGGGCAAAGGTTAGGGGTGAGAGGGGAAAGATTTAAAAGCAACATTAGGGGCAACTTTTTCACATAGACACGATGCGTGTATGGAATAAGCTGCCAGAGGAAGTGGTGGAGGCCGGTACAATTGCAACATTTAAAAGGTGTCTGGATGGGCATATGCATAGGAAGGGTTTAGAGGGGTATGGGCCGGGTGCTGGCAAATGGGACTAGCTTAATTTAGAATATCCAGTAGGCATGGACGGGTTGGACTGAAGGGTCTGTTTCCGTGCTGTACATCTCTATGACTCTATGACTCTGTGTGAATTCGCTGGTTTAACCTGTTGCTCATTTTTTTGAAATACTGCCCATGAACAGAATGTTGTCATTAGTCCCAAAGAGGGTCTGTTTTCACACTACTGAACAACATTGGGCATGGCTTTCTGTGCCAGGGCTATGCCATACATACAGGTCATAAATCCCTGCTTGAATTAAATCATGTGCTCCTTTCGCTGTTAAAACCAGTTACAGGACAGACTCTACTCACCCCAAGCCACGCTCACAAAATCCAAAACACGACACCTTCTGTTAGACATAATTCTGCACTTTGGCAGCACTGACAGAACAATCCCAAGTGTGCTAACAGCTGTATTGTTAAGGTAATTGATTAGGTTTGTAACATAGCTCATTGATACATGCTGGAAATATATCGATTCATCTTCACTCACAGAGGCCCATTCTGTACAAAGTGATGGAACCTGTACATGCTATGTGCCTGCTTTAAACTCCGGATATGTTGGGCAGAGACTGACGGGCGTGTCTGCTGTCCCCTGTTGCTATCTCTATGTCAATGCCTTAGTCTCTCAGAGTCGACTTGCCAACCAATCTTCACCCTTTTCACTAAAACAAATTGTTGTGACTGTTTGAAATTTAGCATTCTTGAGCAAATCCTGATAAGTGCAACCACATGTTTCACTCTTCTTAGCAACATTCAAATTCCACATTACACTGTGCCAACCACTGCACCTTTAACACAGAGACAATGTCATTTGAAAGCTTCAATGCTGTTGTGAAAAATTACCTGGCAGCATTCCCAGAGACTTGGCTAGACCTTACTTGTAGATCTTCCAGTGTTTTGACTTGAATGATGTGTTGGCCACATTTGTTAATGACCTTTAAAGGCCAAGTGACAAGCATTTTCTGCTTCATTGATAAATATCTGCTGTGTCCCATACAAACACACTCAAGCCTGATAAATATATGGGTCAAAGCATCGGAGGTGGTAATGGTACATCTCAGCACCAAGACAGTCAAATTTTCCATTCCAATCGCCTCCTTTGAGAAAAATGCCAACCTGTCAGAGGTTTATGAAAATAACTAAAATTTCTGAAACACAAACTTATAACTAAGTGAGTTTGCGAAATGTGATTAAAACGAAAGCTGATTGTTTGCACCTGTATTATTAGCTTCACAGTTAACCAACAGCGAAAATGAGAATTGGAATAGAAACATCCGATTCCAAGGATGGTGTGGGAATGTGCAGTTATAGTGTGAGGTTGCATAACAACAGAAATGTCACCTTACTCAGGGTAGAATGTGTATGGAATGCTGGAAATGTTGGCATATAAGGGGTAAAGTTTGCATATGGTATGGGTTAATGGAATGAACCAGGCATAAAGTATTTGGAGAAGATTAATCAAATCATAAATTGGGTTAAGCAAGTACACTAGAAAGAAATAGGAAATTTAGTTAGTTTAATAAGTAGTATTTACATTTAATTCATTTATTTTTGTTCAAGAAAGGTTCACTGATGTAACAGACTCACACAATACTGCAAAAATGCTACGTGCTATTAATTCAGAATAAGCTTTGAGTTGTTTTTGAAGCTGGGGTGGTGGTCACCCAGTACCATTCTGAATGAAGTCCCTCCAGGATCAAACTATGGGGAGCTCAAGGCTGTGAGAATAACACAGGCTCTGGGAAGGAGATACCTAGAAGGACAGAGAAAGGAATGTTACACACCCCTGCCAGTTAGGAATGTGTTAAAAACAAAGTGTTTGTTCAAAACAGATCTTCCAATGTAAAAATATCTGAGATTTCTTGCTAAGGGCAGAGATGTACTTTGGAGCCATTCCTGCAGGAGTTCTCGCCCAGTGCATTAACAAAAATATACCTGTTCCTGAATGTCCCGAGGTTATTTCATCCAATAATCTACCTCAACAGGACAGAGTGCTTCCCAGAATGATGTCCTCCATTGCCAGGTTATGGCATCGGTACAGTTTACATTGATTAATTGTTTTGGTAGTTGCACCATCCACAACTTCTAGAAGTCCTCTAGGTCAATGCTAAAGTTTGGGATCAGTATGAACTCTGGGGAAAGGAACCTAGCAGTTTTCTCGATGTGCTTTTGGATAGGGTTACATCAGAGATGCCACAATTGTTCCGAATGATTTCAGGGTTTGGACTTGGAGGACTGACTCCGCTTCTGGCTGCCGCTAACTAACCTGTGAGCTGGATAGGAGCAAATTACTGCAGATGCTGGATGCCACATTACCAAAAGGATGTGGACACTTTGGAGAGGATGCAGAGAAGGTTTACGAGGATGTTGCCTGATATGGAAGGTGCTAGCTATTAAAAGGAAGTTGAGTAGGTTAGATTTATTTTCACTAGAAAAAAGGAGATTGAGGGGGGACCTGATTGAGGTTTACAAAATCATGAAGGGTATAGACAGGGTGGATAGAGACAAGCTTTTTCCCAGGGTGAAGGATTCAATAACGAGAGGTCATGCTTTCAAGGTGAGAGGTGGAGAGTTTAAGGGGGATACATGCGATAAGTACTTCACAAAGAGGGTGGTGGGTGTTTGGAATGCATTGCCAGCAGAGGCGGTAGAGACAGGCACGGTAGATTCATTTCAGATGCATCTGGACAGATGCATGTGTAGGTGGGGAGCAGAGGGATACAGATGCTTAGGAATTGACCGACTGGTTTAGACAGTCCATTTGGATCAGTTCAGGCTTAGAGGGCCGAAGGGCCTGTTCCTGGGCTGTAAATTTTCTTTGTTCTTTGCTCTAGATGCTGGAGATCGCAGCAGGTCAGGCAGCATCCATGGAGAGCGAGGAAGCTAATGTTTTGACTCTTTATCCAAGCAGAATGAGCTCTGGGTAGCTCAGCAATGCTGAACATTAAGGTCCAGTAAGAGAGAATGACTTCCTAATGAGGCTAGCAGAGAATCCAACATAATATTAACCAGCACCTTGAAGGGAGACAGCAAGGAGGAGATAACAGGAAGAGATTATCACAGATGGAAATGTCTGAACTTTTATAGCGCTTTCACTCTCTAGAACCTGGGAACAGATGGCCTCATTACTGAGATCAGAAAACTTTAATAAAATGACCTCAGAAATGGTGATTGCTGTTTATGAATTGGACATCAGACATTAGAATCAGTGACACTGGTTGCTTTGTGTATGTGGATGAATGCTGAATACCTGAGTCTGTGAAGCTAATCCCCTGGAGCTGGGAGAAAGTGCTTCAGCAAGTGATGGCACCTGGAATTATCTGACCCAAAAAATATTGCTTAAGTGAGCTGCAGACACAGCACTGAAAAATCAATTGTGACCCAGAGTCTGCACTGTAACGTTTATAAAGTGAGAAAGAGATTGCAAGCAAACAGGGAAGTTGGAAAATCGTCAGTCTCCTTCTAATTTCAACAGCTTGTTATTGATGATAGTTTGTTAGGAACCTATTCAAATCCGAATTGGCTTCTCGACCATTTCCCAGGTCTTATTTATAGAATCATAGAATCATAGAATTTTACAGCACAAAAGGAGGCTGTTCAACCCACTGTGTCTGTACTAGCTCCTGAACGAACTACCCAGCTAGTCCCACTCTCCAGCCCTATCTCCATCACCCTGTAATTTTATCCCTTTCAAATACATACCCAGCTCTCTTTTGAAACCTCCTCTGGAGATCCACGTCCACCATTCTCCCAGGCAGCGCATTCCAAATCCCAACAACTCTCTGAGTGAAAAAAGTTTCTCCTCATCTCACTCCGAGCTCTCTTGCCAACAATCCTGAAACTGTGACTGATGTACAAACTAGTGGAAACAGAATATCGTCTTTTACTTGGTCAAAATAGCTCATCATTTTGAACGCCTCAATAAGGTAACCTCTTAATCTTCTCTGCTCCAAGGAGAATAAACCCAATCTCCCCAACCTTTCCTTGTGTCTAAAATCTTTCATTCCTGCTATCATTCCAGTAAATCTCCTTTGAGACCTCTCTTAGGCTTTAATATCTTTCCTAATATAAGGTGCCCAGAACTGAACACAATATCCCAAATATGATCTGACCAATGGTCTGTAGAGGTGTAGCATCACTTCCTTGCTTTTATATAATATGTTTCTGTTCATAAACCCAGGGATCATATAAGAATTCCTCAAATGTATCCAGCCACCCTCAGAGAATCATGTACATGAATCCCGAACTCCCTCAACTCCTGTCCTCCCCTCAGAGTTGTACCATTGAGCCTGTATTGTCTCTCCACGTTCCTTCCACCAAAATGCATTGCCTCATATTTCCTTTCATTAAAATTCATCTGCCAGGTGTCTGCCGTTTGGCCAATGTGTTAATGTCCCTCTGAAGACACTCAGCATCATCCCCTCAATTCACTCTTCTCCCTGGATTAGTATCATTCCGAGAGTTTGCCTTAAACCACCTATCTCCAAACCGCTTATATAAATCAGAAAAAGCAAAGATCCCTATACCAGTCCCTGGGGAATTTCACTTTCAACTCGTCTCCAATCGGAGAACTGCCCATTTTTCCCTTCCCCCTGCTTCCAATCTTTTAGTTAATTATATTGCATCAAACCCAAACATTTCTAATTTGCCACCCAGCCTGCAATGTGGCACTGTACCAAATGCTTTCTGGAAGTCCAAATATACAACATCCCCAGCACTACCCTCATCCATTGTCTGTGCCACCTCGTCAAACAACTCAATTAAATTTGTCAGACATGACCTGCCCTTGATTAAACTATGCTGACTGTTCAATGTGAAATTATTCTTCCCTAAGTGTATTTTTATGTATTCCCACATTGTGGTTGCCCTCAGTTTTCCGCAATTGATGTCAAGCTGATAGGTCTGGACTTTCCTGGGTTATCCTTTGCCTGTTTCTTAAACAATGGTTACAATCCTCTTCTCACCCGGGACTCATCCAATATTCAGAGATGCCTAGAAAATTTTTGTTAATGGTTTCGCAGTTTGCCTCCTTAGTTCTCTCAACAATCTCAGATCATCCCGTCTGGGTCTGGTGACTTGTCTACCCGGAGTGCTGCCAGCCTTTTAAGCACCATGCCTTAACCTGTCATCATACTGCTCCGTTAATCAATACACACATTTTCAATTGAGCCATTGTCACTAATGCAGTGATTTTAACAATGTCAGCCAGCTGTTAATCTAACCCAATCAGGGAGCCCTGGCTGACAGATTATAAAAGGAGTGAGCATGGCGCAGACCGAGAGCCAGAAGGGGTATAAGGGCGAGTGCCTTTGAGTGGCCGGAAGGTGGAAGGGACGGGTGGCTTGCTGGGTTGTCAGGGGTGTCAGTGTTATATGCATTGTTTTATTGTTCGGTTTATCGGACTGTCTGTTTGTGATAGCATTCACTGTTTTCTCTTTGATATGATACAGAGGGATTTAAGTTTTCTCCTCATTCCCCTGCGACCTGGTTGTATGGTGAGGTTTGGGGTTTGGCCTTGCTGCCCCCTTCCCTCATGTTAACTGTTTGTTTGTAATTTGGAGTGGTTAATAATTTTTTTTTTAAAATAAAAAGAGGAGTCTCAGAGATTCTGGCACTCTGAGTGCTGGCTCTGAAGAAGCAGTACTCACAGTCGAGGACTGTTTTGTGTGTAAGTACAGGGTGATTTGGCGACAGGGTACCAGCTCTGTGGAGTTATTTCAGTGGCAACGAGAGTAAAGTCCGTTCCTGAAGAAACGCGTCAGCAACAGTTGCCTTTGAGTTGGGGTAAGCGTTTTTTACATCATGCCTCTGTTTGGGAAGCTTGATTCAGTTAATCCTGCCAGCAAGGATTGGGCCCAATATGTGGAAATAATGCATTATCTTTTCTGAACAAATGATAATGTGGCAGATTAAAAGCAGTGAGTTATTCTCCTTATAACCTGTAAAGTCGCTGCTTTTTCTGTCATTAGGAGTCTAACCTTCTCTGAGGTGCCAGATACTCAAACCTTTCAAGAGTTGATGGACATGGTTAAGGAATATTGCAACCCAAGCCTTCTTGAATTCTAAGAGGCTGTCGATTTTATTCAGCAAATCGAGAATCAGCAGAACCTGTATTGGGATTTTTGACTAGGTTGAGATGACATGCAGAAGCATGTGACTTTGGTTTAACCCTTAATGAGATGCTGAGAGACCGTTGGGTATGTCTAACCATGCAAAAGTGCCAACTAGCTGAAACCCAACTCGACTTCAACTGGCTTTAACATGAGAAAATGTGACAAGTGGGGCCTATGGGTTGCAGGGTGTTCCGATGGGAGTGGGCACCCTCACCAGTCCGACTAAGTTTGGAGAACACTACTTGAGTATATCCTGAACAGAGGGACTCCAGGTCAGCGCACAGAATAGGCAGCACTAGTCGGACTGATTGTGAAGCCAGACAGGTTGGTTCACCTTTGTGGGGATTTTAAACAAATCGTAAACTGCTTTTTTGCAGCTGGACAAACATCCGATCCCTTACATAGAGAACTTACACATAAAACTGGCAGGGGGGCTGTCCTTCACAAAGCTGGATATGAGCCATGCATGCTTACAATTGCACTTAGACAAGGATTCTCAGAAGTATGTTACAATTAATATCCAGAAGGGCTTTTACCAATATATGAGATTGCCATTTGTGCAATTTTTCAGAGAATGATGGAGAGCATTTTGCAAGGTTTACCCAGATCGCCATTTACTTCAATGACATTCTAATAACAGGGAAAACTAATAAGGAACAATTAGACAACTTGGACGTAGTCCTAAGGTGGACATATTCCTTCGAGGGAAGAATGTGTGTTCCAGGCCCCCAAGTGGCCCTACTTAGGTGACAGAGTCAACAAAACCAGGTTACACCCGTTGGAAGGTAAAGTGATGCCGATCAAAGGGGGCCTAGCTCCCACATCTCTACTGGATCCTACTGGATCCTACTGGATCTACTGGATCTACTGGATCCTACTGGATCTACTGGATCCTAGGTCATTCCTTGGGCTGGTGAATTATTACGGAATATTCATACACAACCTGGCCTCAATCCTGGCATCTTTGTACAGCCTTGGAAATGGTCACATAGACAAGCCCTAGCTTACAGTGAATGTAAGAAAGAGCTGTCACCCTCTAAGATGTCAGCACACCGTCATTCCCCAGAAAAACATGCATTGCCCCGCCCCCCATAAGGTATCAGAGTGGTATTACCTCATAGGTGGCCCAATGGAGAGAATGCCCAATAATGTATGCATCCAGGACTTTGGTTAATGCAGAGCATAAATACACTCAGATAGAGAAGGAAGGTTTTGTGGTCATATTTGGAATCAGGAAGTTCCATTAATACCTTTAGAATGGACCACAAACCACTGCTAGGTCTACTTAAAGAGGTTAAGGCAATGCCGCCCATAGCTTTGGTCTGCATTCAATGGTGGGCTAAAGTGTTAACTGTACAATTACAAGTTGAAATATTGTCCATGAGGCCGGACAGCAAATGCTGGTGCATTGAGCTGCCTCCCACTGGCAGATACATCACTGATGGGACTGTCACTGGAAGAGTCCGCAAAGGTTTTACATTTTCTGGATGCACATCCAGTCACAGCCAACAATATCAGACTTTGGACACAGGAAGATCCGGTCCTGACCAAACTGAACCAGCTGGTGGTGATGGTGGCAGACCAAAGGGCCATCACAACCAGAATTGAAACCGTTTTGGACCCAGAGAGACAGCGCAGTACGGTGTGTTATTATGGGGAGCAAGAGGGATTGTCCCAAGCAAAGGTCACCACGTGATACTGGCTGAACTCCACCAGGGTCATCCAGGGGTTTCTAAAATGAAAGATGTTGGTGAAAAGTTATCTCTTGTGGCCAGGATTGAATGCAGACAAAGCTGTGTTAGTGGGGCAGTGCCCAGAGTACCAACAAGGACAAAACTTACTGCCAGTAGATGTCCCACATCCATGGGAATGGCCAGGTAAATCCTGGACTCAGTTACACATCTTCTCTATAGGTCGTTTCATGGGCTCAATGCTTTCAGTCATTGTAAATGCCTAGTTAAACTGGCTGTACGTACATAGAGTTCATTCATCAAATATGGAGACAGACAATGGACAAACCACGCATGGGCTCTGAGAAATTTTGGTCACAGCTAATGGACAATTGTTTACTAAGAATTTGGCATTTTCTGGGATTTAACATATAAGGACAGCTCCATACCACCCATCATCCAATGGCCTGGCAGAAAGAGCACTCCAAACTTTGAAGGCAGGCTTAAAGAAACAGTCTACAACCTCACTAGATACCAAACTGTCCTGGCTCTTATTTCATTATAGGACCACCCCTCACACAACTACAAATTTGGAAATTTGGGAAATTTGGCCAATTGGATAGAAAACTGGCTAACCGGTCGAAGTCAGAGAGTGGTGGTAGATGGCAAATATTCAGCCTGGAGCCCAGTTACAAGTGGAGTTCCGCAGGGATCAGTTCTGGGTCCTCTGCCGTAATTTTTATTAATGACTTGGATGAGGGAGCCGAAGGGTGGGTCAGTAAA
>NC_057750.1:828161-834886 GCF_004010195.1 Chiloscyllium plagiosum
TGCCTGTGGGAGTGGTAGAGTCAGCATCTTTGGTGACCTTTAAGCGGCAATTGGATAGGTACATGGATGGGTGCTTAAGCTAGGACAAATGTTCGGCACAACATCGTGGGCCGAAGGGCCTGTTCTGGGCTGTATTGTTCTATGTTCTATGTTCTACAGGGATAGCTCCAGCTGAGTTGCTAATCAAGAGCATACTCCACATCAGGTTAAGTCTTCCCAGACGTGGGGTGGGGGAGGGTGAAATGGCATCAAGAATGTCAATGCCGGACACAAGACTCCGCCAAGCGAGAGAGACAGTTTACTTCAGGAAACAAAGTTAGGTGTAAGAATCACAGAAATGGCTCTGTATGGGTAAGAGGCAAGGTCAATGTGAGGTCAGGACTAGTCACATATGAAGTTCAGGCCCATATGGAAGCTGCAAATTCACAAACGATGCGCAAAACATGCCTTGTTCCTCAGATCAGTCGAATTAGCTGCCGGAATCTGTAGGATCACCCATTCTGTCAGGCATCGATGTGTCCTCTGAATCAGAGATAGGTATAGACTCTTAGAATCTTTCTAACATTTCCAACATATGCTGCAGACAGCTTGTGCCTTGTAGAGTTTTTGTTTGGTGCTCATTCTCTCATCGAACAAATGGAGCTCTGTGTCCGGTTTTGGTCACCTTACCTCACTGCCATTGAGGGAGATCAAGAAGGTTCCTCGGACTTGTTCCTGGGATGGTGGGACTGCCTTATGTAAAGATCCTGGACAAACTACATTGGATTCTCTAGAGATTAAAAGAGTGAGATATGATCTCATTGAAACCTACAAAACTCTTAAAGTTATAGATAAGGTAGACACATCACATCATTGCTGATGAAGAGTCACCTCGACTCGAAACAGTTGCCTGTTCTCCCTCCGTGGATGTTCCGTGACCCGCTGTGATCTCCAACATTTGCTGCTTCAGTTCAGACTCCAGCATCTGCAGTAATTTGCTCCTACCTAGCCATAGGTAAGACATTTCCCCCGAATGGGGGAATCTAGAACCGCTGGCACAATTTTAAACTATGGAGGATGCAAACTGGGATGGAGATGAAAGGAAATGTGTTTGCTCAGAAGTTTGTGAATCTTTGTCATCCTCTGCCTCAGAGACTGTGGAAGCTCAGTCACTGTGTGTGTTTAAAGCAGAGATTGATATGTTGACGATTATACCGATGACATAACGAGATATGGGAGCAATAGGGATTGAAGTAGGTGATCAGCCATGGTCATACATAATGGTGGAAGAGGGTGGATGGGCTGAATGGCCTACTCTGCTCTCTGTTACTTGATCTCTATTAAAAAGACGCCAACCATCCCCTTTCAAAAGATGGGAAGATTGTGGAGCCAATTTTGGGAAGTCGAAAGGACTTCAGCTGGGAATTGTGATCCTGAGGCAATGAACAAGATCATTCCTTCACTCAAATGCCTTGAGGGAGCCAATGAGCAAGTTGATCTCAATTTAATTCCTTTTATTTAATTGATCCTCAAACCAAATGAAAAGGTTTTAGAATTATTAATAAAAAATGCTTCTCTCTAGGGCTGTAATAAACCCCTGTGTATCAAATCCAGGCATAGCAGTCTAGTGATTTAAATACTGAAGCCTAGTGATTTAAAAATGAAGAAGCTCTCTTCCTCCCTCTACATGGATTTCAGTGAGTCCCTCTCTCACTGCACATCCCAGGTCATCTCCTCTGCCCAGAAGAAACTGCCTAGGAACCCTCCAACCACAAGGGATGAACTCAGATTTCTCCAGTTTCCTCATTTCCCCTCCCCCCACTTTGTCTCAGTCCCAACCCTCGAACTCAGCACCACCTTCCTAACCTGCAATCTTCTTCCTGACCTCTCCGCCCCCACCCCCACTCTGACCTATCACCCTCACCTTATCACCCTCACCTTAACCTCCTTCCACCTATCGCATTTCCAACGCCCCTCCCCCAAGTCCCTCCTCCCTACCTTTTATCTTCGCCAACTTGGCACACTTTCCTCATTCCTGAAGAAGGGCTCATGCCCAAAACTTTGATTCTCCTGCTCCTTGGATGCTGCCTGACCTGCTGCGCTTTTCCAGCAACACATTTTCAGCTCTGATCTCCAGCATCTGCAGTCCTCACTTTCTCGTAGTGATTTAAATACCATCATAACTAGGAAGCTTTGACTGGATTACTGAGAAGCAGCCACTAACTGACTTTATCCATCAATATTCCTCAGCTGATTCACTCAAGTCCACACCAATATCCAACAGGATCTTTTGAATTAAACCTAGAATGTTCAACATTCCATCAACATTATATTTATATTTTTGTCCAAGGGATGTGGGAATTTGACAATAGCGTAGCACTGCACGCTTTGAATTTGTTCCGATTAGATAAGCAAGAGTGAGCCAAACTGAGAAAATCAGGATTTTCAGGATTCTGAAAGAAATTTACCACATCCATTCCCTCCACCACCGACGCTCAGTGGCAGCAGTTTGTGCCATCTGTAAGATGCACCATAGAAATTCATCAAAGATCCTCAGACAGCCCCTTTCGAACCCAAGACCACTTCCATCTGGAAGGTCAAGGGTAGCAGATACATGGGAACACCAGCTCCTGCACGTTCCCCTCCAAGCCCCTCACCATCCTGATTTAGAAATATATCAGCGTTCCTTCAGTGTCGCTGAGTCAATCTCCTGGCATTCCCTCCCTGACAATATTTTGGGTGACTATTCCAGATGGACTGCAACGGTTCAAGAAGCCAGGTCACCACCTCCTTCTCGAGGGGCAACTAAAGACGGGCAAAAAAACCCTGATCCAGCCAAAAACACTCACATGAAGGAATTTTAAAAATGTACAAATATTGATCCAACTACAGTAAACAGTTCTCTGAGATGAGAGGTTCAGTCATAGAAAATACAGTGTAAACATGAGGAAGGAGAAGAAAAGTTGCTTAGAATGGTTTCCCCCAGTTATGGAGTGAGTTCATGGGGTGGGGGGGGACATCATACCAGACGACTGTGAGGGTAAGGCAAACAGGATGGACTGTGGTGGGTGAGAGAAGGTGCAACTGAATCTAATGTTACTGAGTAAGTGAGGCAATCCAAATCTGAGCTCCTCCTGCCTGTTCTAATTACAAAACAAAGATATGTCCTAATATTAACCCAAATGAATAACACTGGAATCAGTTATTCAGTGTTCTCATTGGCTAAAAATCTCAGTGCAATAAACAGAAAATGCTAGAGAAACTCTGCAAGTAGGGCAGTGTCTGTGGTAAGAGCAATGATTGGAGTCTGGTACGTATCCTTGTTATCACATGGTCTACCATTACACACTACCTATTGTTACGATTCGGAGATGCCGGTGTTGGACTGGGGTGTACAAAGTTAAAAATCACACAACACCAGGTTATAGTCCAACAGGTTTAATTGGAAGCACTAGCTTTCAGAGCGCTGCTCCTTCATCAGGTGATAGTGGAGGGCTCAATCCTAAAACACAGAATTTATAGCAAAAGTTTACAGTGTGATGTAACTGAAATTATACATTGAAAAATACCTTGATTGTTTGTTGAGGCTTTCATCTGTTCAAATACCATGATAGTTTCACTTCTTTCATGTGTAAATCACAAAACATTTTTTTAAAAGTTGCATTCTCAGGTTAACTGTAACTAGCTAACTGGATTAGTGGTGCTGGAAGAGCACAGCAGTTCAGGCAGCATCCGAGGACAGGCCTGCTCCTCCAGCACCACTAATCCAGTTAGCTAGTTACAATTAACCTGAGAATGCAACTTTTAAAAAAATGTTTTGTGATTTACACATGAAAGAAGTGAAACTATCATGGTATTCGAACAGATGAAAGCCTCAACAAACAATCAAGGTATTTTTCAATGTATAATTTCAGTTACATCACACTGTAAACTTTTGCTATAAATTCTGTGTTTTAGGATTGTGCCCTCCACTATCACCTGATGAAGGAGCAGCGCTCCGAAAGCTAGTGCTTCCAATTAAACCTGTTGAACTATAACCAGGTGTTACGTGATTTTTAACTTTGTACACCTATTGTTAGTCACTAACAGTCTCCACTAACAGCTATTCAGTCTCCCAGCCAGATCATTATCCACTCTTTTGTTCCTCTCCCTCTTTGGCCCCACCTATCATGTACGCCTCACCTTCTCCCATCCCCCACCCCACCACCACCACCTTATCTTCCGCATATAAACAAACATTTTCCTAGCTACCATCAGTTCTGAGGAAGGGTCACTGGGCCTGAGATATTAACTCGGATTTTTCTTCGCAGATGCTGCCAGAGCTTTTACAGCTATTTGTGTTTTTGTTCCTGGTATGACTCCTGTTCTCTTCTGAAATGCTAAACTGTGCCTCTCTCCAGACACTGCCAGACCTGCTGACTTTGTCAAGCACGGTCAGTGATTATTTTGGATTTCCAGCATCTGCAGTATTTTATGATCTAAGTATGTTCTGCAAATAAATCAACTCATCACCCTAAACAGTGATGCTGATATCATATCTTCAATGTATTTTCCGTCAGCCCTTCACCTTTTTCACGAGAAAACACAGAATTTTTAATGAGCAGAAGGACCCCTGTTCTCCCTTAATAGAAACGTTCCTGTTTTATTAAAGCTATTTTGATGGACTCTTGCTGAGGGAGCAATATCATACTAACATTTACAATCTGTCTGCAGTAAGAAGTCACTAAAATCGAAAGATTGGAGTTAAATAATATATGAAATCAGTGCAGAAAATGCATCACCAAACGTACAGCTCCATCTCAGCTTCTTGTATTTATATTACTAAGTAACAAGGCCAGAGTGAATTGAAAATTCCTACATGGTATCTCCCACTGCTATTATCTGGGAGTGCATCTCTTCAGAAGTCAAAGGACTGATGGCAAAGGCCAAAGCTGATAAATCATACAAGCTGTCATTTTGTTCTAAGTGAGATAAAGTGGTGAAGATAGAAACTGTCAGCTGGATGGTGTGGCTGAGAACCTTCCCCATGCTTCCTGTCCCCACTCTGCACCATCCATTCCTTGCGTCACTGCAACCAAAGAAAGCTTGTCCTTTCATGCCTGAGGCAAAAAGGATAAAGATCTGTTTGGGGCCGTGTGCATTCTCACCCGTTATCCCTCGCAAAGGTCAAGGATGACAGGCAAAGCTGAGAAAATGGACCATTATTGATTTGAAGCAGCTGACAGCATTAAACTGCCTTTTGTCAGTGGCTGCACCATATTAATCAACTTTACTGATCTGACAGACGAGGCAACGGTTTCAGACAGCTCCCTCTAGGTATCGAAAGCTTTCTCCTGCTAAAGATTGATTCCCAAGATCAGACCCTCTGCTGGAGATTGTTGGACACTCTGCGACTTCCTGCCAGAGGAAGGTGTTTGAGATTTGTAGATTGAGTAAACTGAGTCTGTGCTACTTTGTGTGAATGGTAATTCTGTGTTAAGGAACATAGTAAAGAATACAACATGGTGACCAGCGGTGACATTCCCTCAACTAAGAAAGCAGGGAAGCATATTTGAAAACTACAGGAAAGAGTCCCAAATGGGTACTACGGCAGGACAGAAGTTACATCTGCACCAGGATTTCAGAAAAGACAAAGATCGTAACACAAAGGGTGTTGGATAAACAGTGAGGACTTGGTGTGGGGCCTGACCAAACAGATCACCCAGACAGACAACAGGTTGGTTCTGAATAAAGCTCTGGAAACTGCAGGGCCATTCAGATGGTCCTGGGCAAAAATAAAAACACCCACCAGGAACAGAGCTCTGTTGAAATCAGCAGAGGAGAGAATTTAACAAACAAAAGAAGCCCAGGAGCTGAACTGAGGAACCTCCAGGTGGAGCAGACTCACATTTACAAAAGGCCTGATGTACAGAGCGCAGAGCGGACCATTCATTACAGTCTGGCTTCGGGACCAGCAACCGTAACTTTTCAAAAAGTAGACAACGTGAGATCCATGGGGACTCGCAAAGGGATAAAATCACAATATCAACACACTGCTAAATGATGGGCCGAAAAATTCAAATCCATTGCAGTTGGCCGACAAGGTCAATGAGAATTCCGTGTTGATTCCAGTCGTGGTTCAACAGCCTGGGATCAAAACAAACACGTTGTGAGGGGAAGGCAGCCTGACCTGAGTTGGACACTCCAACACCCAGCCCACTCACCCACACAAGGAATCTGGCTCCAGAGACACCAATAGCCCATGCTCTGGATTGGGCCTGAGAGCTGGTTTAGGAGCTGCGGGTGTTCCTGAGGCGGAAATCAGGTGAACATGCCAAAGCAGCAGCCATGATGAGGGCAGGCAGCAGCAGACTGGCCAAGGGAGGTGTATATATTCCTCTGTTAACGACAACTTCCCAGTTTATCTCTCGTATGAGGTTGTCAATTTTACGGGGACTGAGGCTGCTCACCAATCCAGTGGGAGATTGGAAACTCTGTATTAACAGGATCGACAGTGTCGCACCCCTCTGTTACAAATCAGGCATTGGTGGTAGCTGCAGAGATATTTTCACACATTTCCTGCTAGGTATGGGGAGCTCTCATAGGGGAGCACAGTAAATACTGACAAAACCTCTACCTCTCCCACAGGCACCCTATAAATACTGACACACTCCCCCTCCCGGGAACCCCCTTGTAAATACTGACACACTCCCCCTCCCCCCCCGGGGACCCCCCTGTAAATACTGACACACTCCCCCTCCCCCTCC
>NC_057750.1:835896-842944 GCF_004010195.1 Chiloscyllium plagiosum
CCGGGGACCCCCCCCCTGTAAGTACTAACACCTTTCCCCTCACTCCCTGGAATCCCTGTGCCACTCCAGCTGATTCCACAAGTGAATTGAAATGTTGCCCTGCCCTTTTGGTTGCTTTTGACTGCTTTATACTGTGATGCCTATTGCAGGTGAACAGCTCCCAGACCTGAACCGAGGAAGCAAGCGGCCTATGACAGAGGCATATTGACAGCCTGTGTGACAATCTCTGGTGTTCCCAAGTGTGGGAGAGAGTGACCCCACAATCTCACAATACGAAACCAATCCTCCCACTTCTTTCGGGGGGGGGTCCTTGTAATACGGCTTATCCCAGCTGGCTGTACGTTTATTCACATTATCCTATGCATTTCAGATTCATGTAGCAGCACTGAATGTATTACTGGCTAGGTGAGTCAGTAATCAAAAATGAAAATGCCTTCACCATCTAGGGTTTATTATAAACCAGGAATGATCACATGCCGTGCCATGATTGACAATTAATACAGTCTTAGGAGGCAAAGCTCAAGACTCACATGAAGTGAGCCCCCCCACAAATTCTGTTTCAATTGAAAATGACGCATGCTAAACACAATGGTTTTATAAAATGCTTTTATTTAAAGCAACATTTACAATATGATTTAGAGACCGTCAAATCCCTTGAGGAGCTGCTTTGATAACATACCAAGGTGGAGCCATTGTGAGGAAGGTCCATTGTGCATTTATATAGAACTGTGGGGTGGCACGGTGGCTCAGTGGTTAGCACTGCTGCCTCACAGCGCCAGGGACCCAGGCTCAATTCCTGCCTCGGGTGACTGTCTGTGTGGAGTTTGGGCATTCTCCCCATGTCTGCGTGGGTTTCCTTCGGTTTTCTCCCACAGTCCAAAGATGTGCAGGTTAGGTGAATTGGCCATGCTAAATTGCCCGTAGTGTTAGGTGGAATAGTCAGGGGTAAATATAGGGGGATGGGTTGCTCTTCAGATGGTTGGTGTGGACTTGTTGGGCTGAAGGATCTGTTTCCACACTGTAGGTAATCTAATCTGATCCCATCTCCTTCAAGAAACCTCGTTTTTCTTCACAGAGGATGTGACATTCGGTAATTTGGAGGCAAACCCGATTTTTCTTCCAGAGCAGGATCCTACATTTTGGGCTGAGTAGAGGGGAACTCTAGTCAATGGAATTTAGAAAAGTGAGGGGGATATTATAGAAACATAAAATGATGAAGGGAATAGATAGATAGGATAGAAACAGGGAGGCTGGGGGTTGAAACTAGAAGTAGAGGGCCTAGCCTCAAAATAAGGGGGGATCGGGTTTAGGATGGAGTTGAGGAGGAAAGTGTTGTAAATCTGTGCAATTCTATGCCCAGTTGGGGCGACCTCCTTGAACGTTTTTAAGACAAAGATAGATTTTTGACCAGTAAAGGAATGAAGGGTTATGGTGAGCGGGCGGTAAGTGGAGCTGAGTCCATGAAAAGGGGCCAGCCATGATCTTGTTGAATGGTGGAGCGGGCTGGAGGGGGCCAGATGGCCTACTCCTGCTCCCAATTCATATGTTCTCATGTAAACAGCTTAGAAATTAGAAACAGATTAGCAGCCAATCTTCTTTCAGGGCTCTGCCTTTGGGCAGCGATGTTTTTCCAGGATGAGGGGATAATTCTGTAACCTGACATTCAATCCAATAATCCCGCCAGCCCTCAATGTGGGACCGATAGATTTGGAGAGACTATTGCAGGTGGAAATGTCAATTCTCCCTCATCTCTGACAATTTGTTTGTTGCGTATTTATTCTTCCATGCAGGCCAGAGCTCAGCGTACTCACTTTTGGGATCATAAAAACATACAATTGCAGTTTGGCAGTACAGAACTTGGGTATTGTTGAAGAAAAGACATATTGTGTTGAGAAAAAAGCCTGACAATGAACTGTCAATCATCATTAACTGGTGCATCCTCCATTGCGATGCCTCTACCAATCAAAGTGCACTCGTCAACCAATCAGCCTTGTCGCCTGGTATAAATGATGGTTTCATTTAATCCCTGCCCTCCCCTTCACTGTTTGATCACACAGCATTGCCCTTTGATGTGAAGGGCACTGCTTTGTCACTGGTCACTTGGGTGTTTCCTTTCTTCCTGGTTGTGGAAATCGAATAAAGATTTGTGCACCTTGTGTCTTTCACTGTGTCCCACACCTGCACACACACAACATGGGTGCTGGGGGATAAAATAAGCACTAAAATAAAAAAAAGAATAAAGAGAAAAAAAGAAAAAAAAAATGATGGCGAATTGTCCAGATGAGTGCAAGACAAAGAGTTTTGAAGAGGTGTGTCTTACTTACAGCAGTAATCCTGGGATTAGAGGCCATTCAGATAATGTTCACTCTCATCTCTGGGCTGCGCACATGAAGCTACTCCCATTTATGGCACTCAGCATTGGCACACCGATTGTAGCATTGACCTCTGATTCCCAGGTTGCTGCTGTGACTTTGGGGACCCATGGGGCAGGACAGAAAACGAGAGGGAACGCCACACTCAGTCTATCAGCTCTCCCCAAGAGCGATTCACCTTGTCAGCTCCTCTGTTGTTTTCTCAATGCCTCGCAAAAACTTCCTCTGCACGCCCAACTCCCACTGACGGCCTTGAGGGAGCTGCTCATAGTCTCAGGCAATGCATTCCCGACCCTAACCACTCACTACACTCTAAAGATTTTCTTAAACACAACAGAAATCACTGGAAAAGCTCAGCAGGTCTGGCAGCATTTGGGGAGAGAAATCAGAGTTAAGGTTTCGGGTGATTTGATGGTAGGGTCAGGTTCTGAGGATGGGTCACTCGACCCGAAACATTAACTCTGATTTCTATCCACTGATAATGCCAGACCTGCTGAGTTTTTCCAGCAAATTCAGTTTTTATTTCTGATTTACAGCATCAGCAGTTCTTTCAGTTTTTAAAGATTAACTTTTCTTCCCCAATTACCTGAAATCAAATTCCACTGGCTCATGACCCATCCACCAATGTGAACGGTCTCATAGACATTCAGAAACATAGAGAATAGAAGCAGGAGGAGGCCATTTGGCCCCTCGAGTGTGCTTCCCCAGTCAGTCCCCTGCTTCCACTTTCCCACATTAACGTCTAATCCCTTTAGCCCGAATAGCTCCAAATCCTTTGCTGGGTGTGTTTTTACAGAAACACTTGCAGCCTCAGTGTGAAAGTGTGCACTCCCCTATTGAATATCCCGAACATTAATGGTTAGAAATATTTTGAAAAATTACAGGTTGCAATCTAATGAACAGATTCAAACATTTCACAAAGCAGCGGGATCTTATATCCTTCTGGCTTATAACATGATCGAAGCCCCCGTCGATGGTCTAATTGATAGGAAGCTTAGAGAGGAAGAGCCTGCTTTGTCCCGAATTAGATGATTTCAGTCAAAGCTCTGAACGGTGTCAGTTAGAATCTCCCCTGGAGCCTCCCCTTGTTTAATCCATTAACATTACACAGCTCTGGGATTGAACTTTGAGGTTGTCCAGCACTTTACTCAGTGAATGAGTCACTGATTTATCATGGGATCTTTCTTGATCCATTTTATACAGCCATGAAGCCCAGTAAAAATCAATAAGATTTTATACAAAATCCTGCCCGTCCTTCCTGCTTTCTCTGTTTCTCTGGCGATAAAGTTGTATAATTCAAACAATGAGTTATGGTGGAAATATTAGGCTGATATTGATAACACAATGATCAAACCAAGATTGAACAACTGGCTCAGTCCATCTGTTTGGGACCTGAACCAAGAGTGACAGGCAGGAGGCTGGAAGAACACAGCAAGCTAGGCAGCACCAGGAGGTGGAGAAATCGACATTCCGAGTGTAACCCTTCTTCAGGACTAGGGGTGGATGTGGGGGGATCTGCAGAGAAAGGGGGTGGTGGTAGAGGCAGGGTGGTGAAGTGGGGATAGGTGATGACAGACCAATGGTATGACCTCTGAGGAGCCTCTGAGGTCATTTCAGATTAGTGTTGCTGAGGAATGGATTCCTGATGAAGGACTTTTGCCGAAACATTGATTTTTCCTGCTCCTCGGATGCTGCCTGACCTGCTGTGCTTTTCCAGCATTACTCTAATCTTGACTCTAGGTTGGAGAGAGGCAAGTGAACCTCTGTCTCACCTTGAAGGACTGTTTAGGGCCCTGGATGGAGGTGAGGGGGGTGATGTACCAGCAGGTTTTACATCTTTCAGGTTGCAGGTGAGGGTACCTGGCAGTTTGGAGGGGTCGATGGGGAGAGTTGCCCAAACCAAGACCGTCAATGGGAATGGTCCTTGCGGAAGGCAGAGAGGGGTGGGGAGGGGAAAATGTTCTTGGTGGTGGGGTCTAGTTGGAGTTGGCGGAAGTGTTTAAGGATGATGCGTTGGATGCGGAGACTGGTAGGGTGGTAGGTGAGAACAAGGGGGATTTTGTCTTTATTGCATTGGGGGGTTGAGCACAGCGGAACGGGGACTGGAGGTGGTGTGATGGACAGAGGGAGGAAAAGCATGTTGCTCGAAATAGGTGGACATCTGGAATGTTCCTGAGTGGAATGTCTCCTCATCCAAGCAGATGCGGCAGAGGAATTGGGAAAATGGGATGGAATTCTGGCAGGATACTGGGTGGGAGGAGGTGTAGTCCAGATAGTTATAGGAATCTGTGGGTTTGTAGCAAAGGTCCGTCTGGAGACTGTGACCGGAGATGGAAATGGTGAGGTCAGGAAACGGGAGGGAGGTGTCCGAGATGGACCAAGTGAATTTGAGGGCGGGCTGGAGGTTGTGGGTGAATCAATGAACTGTTCCAGTTCAGCCTGAGTGCAAGACGCTGTACCGATGCAGTCATCGATGTAACAGTGGAAGAGTTGGGGCACAGTGCCTGTGTGGGTATTGAAGAGGGACTGTTCGATATAACTGACAAAGAGGCAGGCGTCGCTGGGGTTATTCTGGTTGCCCATGGCCAGCCCCTGGATTTGGCCGAAATGGGAGGAGTTAAAGGAAAAGTTATTGAGGGTGAGTACCAGTTCAGCGTGGCGGAGGAGGATATTGGTGGAGGGGGACTGGTTGGGTCTATTGGAGAGGAAGAAACTGAGGGACTGGAGGCCATCCTTGTGGGGTATGGACATATATAAGGACTGCACATCCACAGTGAAGGTAAAGCACTGGGGGCCAGAGCACTGGAAGTTGCTGAAGAGATGAAGAATGTAGTTGGTATCACAGATATAGGTGGGATGTTCTGAACCAAGGGGGAGAGGATGGAGTCAGGATAGGACAAGATGAGTTTGGTGGAGTAGGAGCATGCCAAGATGATGAGTCGGCCAGAGTAGTTGGGCTTGTGGATCTTGGGGAGCAGGTAGAATCCTGGCAGAGTGGGGCTGGGGGACCCTGAGTTTGGAGGCTGAGGAGGGGAGATTACTGGAGACAATGAGGGTATGGACAATGTGGGTGATTTTGGCCTGATGGGCCACGGTGAGGTCATGGGCAGGGGAAGGAAGGACGTGGTGTCAGAGAGTTGGCATTCAGCTGTGCGACATAGAAGTCCGTTCCCCAGACTACCACTGCCCAACCTTTGTCAGCGGGGTTGATGAACACCGAGGGAGTGCTGCACGCTCGGACGGGGTGAGGTTGGAGTGGGTGAGTGGGGTTGAGAAATTGAGGCGGCTGATGTCACGTTAACAGTCTGCAACGAAGAGGCCTGGGGCGGGTACAAGACCAGTGGGTGGCGACCAAGTGGAGGAGGAAGGTTGGAGGTAGGCAAAGGGGTCCTCAGAGGGAGGTTGGGAGTTTTTGAAGAGGAAGCCATGGAGGCAGAGGTGGCGGAATGGTGTGAACATGAGCCACAACAAAGATCATTACTTCATCACAATCTAATCCAGTGTTTCTGCTTGGTCAAATCTGAAACAAGAGGGAAGAACATATAAACCATCAGAACTCGGAGCAGGAGGAGGCCGTCTGTCCCTTCGAGCCCGCTCCACCATTCAATATGATCCTGGCTGATCTTTTCATGGACCCAGCTTCACTTACTCACCCTCTCGCCATATCCCTTAATATTTCAAAACAGTATCTACCTTATCTTTAAAAGCGATTACTGAAGTAGCGTCAACTACTTGCCTGGGAAAGGAATTTCATTGATTAACGACCCTCTGGGTGAAGAGGTTCCTTCTCAGTTCAGTTCTAAGCCTGCTTCCTCTAAGCTTGAGGCCAGGCCCTCTTCTCCTGGTCTCAATTGGGAGCACACATACAGTTCAGAAACTCTCCAATTCTCAGCCTGGAGAAAGGAGTAAGTATGGTCTGGAGGGAATTCCAACAGTAATGTAGTTAAACAGGAGCCTCCCCTCCAGGGTCCAACAGTTTGCACTCTCGGTACCACTACCACTGGGGCATGACTTCTGAAGAGAAAATGAGATGTGGAGGGGGCCAATTGTAAACCTGGCGCCTGGGTTTTGGGAGCTGTTGTCTATCCTGCCCCTACTCACACAGACACTAGGAGGGTCCGATTACTGAACAGTCCACCATTTACCTTCAGCAGAAAGACTTCAGACAGTGGTGCTTCCCCCCAGCGCCTTGCTGGCAGCTGCTCCAGGCTTTAGTGTGTCCCTCAGCACGTGGTCCTGGAACTAGGAATGTGTCAGTCTGCAACACCCGGTCAGGGTTAACTCCCTGCTCTGGAAGATCAACAAGTTTTGGTCAGACCAAAGAGCATCTGTCACTGAGTTGGTGGACCCCCAGGCACAGTCAACATTTGTCTGAATGTGCCTCAGATGTATGTCAATATAGGTAAAAACAAGGACTGCAGATGCTGGAAACCAGAGTCTCGATCAGAGTGGTGCTGGAAAAACACACCAAGGCAGGCAGCATCCGAGGAGCAGGAAAATCGACGTTTCAGGCAAAAGCCCTTCATCAGGAATACAGGCAGAGAGCCTGCAGGGTGGAGAGATAAATGAGAGGAGGGGTGAGGGTGGGGAGAGAGTAATGTAGAGTAGGGGTGGGGATGGACGTGATAGGTCAGGGAGGAGGGTGGAGTGGATAGGTGGAAAGGAAGATAGGCAGG
>NC_057750.1:843032-844699 GCF_004010195.1 Chiloscyllium plagiosum
GTGGATGTGCAGGTAAAACTTTGATGGATGTGGAAGGCTCCTTTAGGGCCTTGGATGGAGGTGAGGGAGGAGGTGTGGGCACAGGTTTTGCAATTCCTGCACTGGCAGGGGAAGGTGCCAGGACGGGAGGGTGGGTTGTTGGGGGGCGTGGACCTGACCAGGTAGTCACGAAGGGAACGGTCTTTGCGGAAGGCGAAAAGGGGTGGGGAGGGAAATATATCCCTAGTGGTGGGGTCCGTTTGGAGGTGGCGGAAATGTCGGTGGATGACATGGTTTATGCAAAGGTTGGTAGGGTGAACGGTGAGCACTAGGGGGCTCTGTCCTTCACCCGCACCAATCAACCATGCCGCCCCGTGGCCCAACATTTCAACTCCTTCTCCCACTCTGCCAAGGACATGCTGGTCCTGGGCCTCCTCCACCGCTGCTCCCTCACAAGGACAGAACCCTCCTGGTGCTCACCTTCCACCCTACTAACCTTCGCATAAACCACATCATCTGACCACATTTCCTTTGGAAGGCAGCAGCCTAATTAGACCCACCCCTCGCCTCAGTTAGAAGGCAACACTGAGGGATGTGTCTGGGGGATGTATCTGGGGGATGTGTCTCAGGGATAGACAATAGACAATAGGTGCAGGAGTAGGCCATTCTGCCCTTCGAGCCTGCACCACCGTTCATTATGATCATGGCTGATCATCCTCAATCAGTATCCTGTTCCTGCCTTATCTCCATAACCCTTGATTCCACTATCCTTGAGAGCTCTATCCAACTCTTTCTTAAATGAATCCAGAGACTGGGCCTCTACTGCCTTCTGGGGCAGAGCATTCCACAAACCCACTACTCTCTGGGTGAAGAAGTTTCTCCTCATCGCTGTCCTAAATGACCTACCCCTTATTTTTAAGCTGAGTCCTCTGGTTCGGCACTCACCCATCAGCGGAAATATGTTTCCTGCCTCCAGAGTGTCCAATCCTTTAATAATCTTATACATCTCAATCAGATCCCCTCTCAGTCTTCTAAACTCAAGGGTATACAAGCCTAGTCGCTCCAATCTTTCAACATATGATAGTCCCGCCATTCCAGGAATTGACCTCGTGAACCTACGCTGCACTCCCTCAATAGCCAGAGTGTCTTTCCTCAAATTTGGAGACTAGAACTACACACAATATTCCAGGTACGGTCTCATCAGAGCTCTGTACAGCTGCAGAAGGACCTCTTTGTTTCTATACTCAATCCCTCTTGTTATGAAGGCCAGCATGCTATTAGCCTTCTTCACTACCTGCTGTACCTGTATGCTTGCTTTCATTGACTGGTGTACAAGAACACCCAGATCTCTCTGTACTGCCCCTTTACATAAATTGATTCCATTGAGGTAGTAATCTGCCTTCCTGTTCTTGCCACCAAAGTGGATAACCATACATTTATCCACATTAAACTGCATCTGCCATGCATCTGTCCACTCACCTAACCTGTCCAGGTCACCCTGTAATCTCCTAACATCCTCCTCACATTTCACCCAGCCACCCAGCTTTGAATCATCAGCAAATTTGCTAATGTTACTATTAATACCATCTTCTATATCATTAATATATATTATAAAACGATGTGTCTGGGGGATGTGTCTGGGGGAGTTGTCTGGGGGATGTATCTGGGGAATGTGTCCGGGGGATGTA
>NC_057750.1:845541-849039 GCF_004010195.1 Chiloscyllium plagiosum
TGTGTCTGGGTGGTGAGTCTGGGGGATGTGTTTGGCAGTTTGTCTGGGGGATGTGTGTCTGGGGCGTGTGTCTGGGGGTGGGGGTGGGGGGGGGGGGAGGCGGAGAAATGGTTGAATTGTTCAGATGAGGAAAGACTGCAGCAGGAAATACCCAGATCTCTTCCTCCCTCTTTAAAACGCTTTTGATGTTTTGGCACAAATGTGAAATTCGAGACTTTATTCACTGCTCGCTGAGCGAAACTGTAATTATCTGGGGAGTTGGCACTGTAAGTAGACTAATATTCCAGGATTTGTGCAGCATTAAATACATTGATAAAATATTCATCGTTTCAGGTTGATGTTTTGACAATATTTCTTCATCTCAATCGCAACGTAATGCCACTTAGAACAAGGAAGTGAGTTCATTATTTACTGAATGAACACCAGACTGAGTGTTAGACAGGGGAAAATGTGAGTAATTAGAATAAGGATGCATCATTAAGCAAATGAACATGTATCACCCAAAACTCATTGAATTACAGAATTTCCATTTTATTTGTCAAGAACAGATTGGTTCTTTTATTGATCACAAGACTGAATCGAGATAAAGGATGTCCTGAGGCTCCTCTTGATTGGCCCATTCTCCCACTCTTGCACTCAGCTGTTCCTGGTTTCACCCACTATCATTGGCCAGCCATTCTGACGGCGATCACCCCCCACTCCTTCTCTGGTCTCACTGTGCATCACCCCTCCAAATCCTACAGCCACCCAGGCCCATGTATTTCCTGCCTTCTGAACCTTTGTTCAATTTTGCATATTCAGAGTCACAGAGTCATAGAGATGTACAGGCCCCTTGGTCCAACTCGTCCATGCTGATCAGATATCCCAACCCAATCTAGTCCCACCTGTTCTCTTAGAAAGTAGTGGATCTGTGGAACTTTATCACAGTGGGCTGCATCATTAAAGATATCTAAGCTCAGTCATACAGATTTTTAATCAGTAAAGGAGTCAAAGGATATGAGGAAAAGGCAGGAAAGTGGAATTGAGAATGATCAGATCAGCCATGGCCCTACTGAATGGTGAAGCAGCTCGATGGGCCGAATGGCATATTTCAGCTCCTGTATTTTAAGGTCCTTACCTGGTCTGGCCTACATGTAATTCCAGACCCAAAGCAGTGTAACAGCCCTGACGAGACATTCAGTTATTCAGTTCAAAGGCAATAAATAATGGTCTTGCTGAGGTATCCCTACATTTCAGGAAAGCAGCACAATGCCTCGATGGTTAGCACTGCCGCCTCATGGCACCAGAGACCTGGGTTCGATTCCACCCTTGGGTGACTATGTGGGATTTGCACATTCTGTCCTTGTCTGTGTGGGTTTCCACGAGCTCCCTCTGCATCACAATCTTCTGTTGCCTTGACCCTACTCACTGGAATGTCTCTCCTGACCCTCCTTCAACACAGACAATCTTCATTATTCATCATATCCCCCTTCTCCATTTATCCTCTGTCTCAGTGTTTGTTTTCCACCAATGATGTGCTCTATGGATATCTGTGCCAAAACCAAACGCAACAGGAGCAGGAAGAGGCCATTCAGCTCCTCGAGCCTGCTCTGCTGTGCACTCAGATCACAGCACATCTGTTTGTGTTTCACATTCCACATTTCCCTCTGCCCCCTCTAACCCTCGATGCCCTTGCCGGACAAGAATCCACCTCCACTTTAAGGATACTCAGTGACCCTTCTCAACTACCTTCTGAGGCAGAGAGTTCCAAAGACTCACAACCCTCTGGAGAGCACAACATTCTCCTCGTCCCTGTCCTGAAAGGGTGACCTCTTATTTTAAACAGTGCTCCTTGGTCCTGGACTGACCCACCAGAGGAACCATCCTTTCCCATCCACTGTGTCCAGACCATTCAGGATCTGATACATTTCAATCAGATCGCCTCCTCACTCTGTAACCCTCAGTGGGGACAAGCTCAGTCTGCCTAACCTTTCCCCATCAACCAACCCCCTCCGTCCAGGGACCAATCTCATAAACCTCCTCTGAACAATCCCCAACCATTACTTCCAGCCTAACAATGAGACTGAAACTACACACAGAATCTGAGATGTAGCCTCCCCAATACCTTCTATAACTGAAGCATAACCTCCTTCCTTTTATATTCAAGTCCTCTCACAGTAAAGGAGTACATTCCATTAGCTTTCTTGATCACTTGATGCCTCTAAGCTTTTCCAGATCCTTCCTCTAACGTGTGCCTCCCAACCAACAACATTCACTGGAGCAATCTCAACGGCTCAAAACTCTGAAATTCCCACTGCAATTCCCACTATGGGGCGGCACGGTGGCCCAGTGGTTAGCACTGCTGCCTCACAGCACCAGGGAGCCGAGTTCAATTCCAGTCTCAGGCAACTGTCTGTGTGGAGTTTGCACGTTCTTCCCGTGTCTGCGTGGGGTTTCCTCCGGGTGCTCCGGTTTCCTCCCACAGTCCAAAGATGTGCAGGTCAGGTGAATTGGCCATGCTAAATTGTCCGTAGTGTTAGGGTTAAACGTAGGGGAATGGGCCTGGGTAGGTTGCTCTTCGGAGGGTCGGTGTGGACTGGTTGGGCCGAAGGGCCTGTTTCCACACTGTAGGTAATCTAATCAAGCCGTTTCCCCATCTCACCTCCTTAAAGACTCAATGAAAGCATCACTTTGCTCAAATCTCTGCCTGTTCCTCCTCAAACTCACCTTCTTAGATTCAACATTGTTTTTTGCCTCTGTGCCAACACCCTGGGAAGCTTCTCCATGTTAAAGGTGCTATATAAATAGAACATTGAACATAGAACAATACAGCGTAGAACAGGTCCTTCAGCCCTCGATGTTGCGCTGACCTGTGAACTATTTTCAGCTCGTCCCCCTACACTATCCCATCATCATCCATGTGCTTATCTAAGGATTGTTTAAATCTCCCTGATGTGGCTGAGTTGACTACATTAGCAGGTAGGGCATTCCATGCCCTTACCACTCTTTGCGTAAAGAACCTGCCTCTGACATCTGTCTTAAATCTATCACTCCCTCAATGTGTAGTTATGCCCCCTCGTACATGCTGACATCATCATCCTAAGAAAAAGTCTTTCACTGTCCACCCTGTCTAATCCTCTGATCATCTTGTACATCTCTAACAAATCCCCTCTTAGCCTTCTTCTTTCCAATGAAAACAGACCCAAGTCTCTCAGCCTTTCCTCATGAGACCTTCCCTCTAGACCAGGCAACATCCTGGTAAATCTCCTCTGCACCTTTTCCAATGCTTCCACATCCTTCCTTTAATGGGGCGACCAGAACTGCACACAATATTCCAAGTGCGGCTGCACCAGCGTTTTGTATAGTTGCAGCATGATATTGCGGCTCCAGAACTCAATCCCTCTACCAATGAAACCTACAGACCGTATGCCTTCTTAACACCACTATCCACCTGGGTGGCAACTTTCAGGGATTTATGCACATGGACTCCAAGATCCCTCTGCACATCCACACTACCAA
>NC_057750.1:849046-881568 GCF_004010195.1 Chiloscyllium plagiosum
CTGCATTGAACTCCATTTGCCACCTCTCAGCCCAATTCTGCAGTTTATCCAACTCCCCTGCAACCTGTAACATTTTTCCTCACTGTCCACTACTCCACTGACTTTAGTGTCATCTGCAAATTTACTAACCCATCCACATTTGCCTGCATCTAAGTCATTTATAAAAATGACAAACAGCAGTGGTCCCAAAACAGATCCTTGTGACACACCACTAGTAACCGAACTCCAGGCTGAATATTTTCCATCAACCACCACTCGCTGCCTTCTTTCAGAAAGCCAGTTTCTAATTCAAACTGCTAAATCACCCTCAATCCCATGCCTCCGCATTTTCTCCAACAGCCTACCATGTGGAACCTTATCAAAGGATTTACTGAAGTCCATCTATACCATGTCAACTGCCCTAACCTCATCTACATGCTTGGTCACCTTCTCAAAAAACTCAGTGAGGTTTATGAGACACGATCTGCCCTTGATGAAACCATGTTGACTAACTGAAATCAAATTGTTGCTTGCTAGATGATCTTGGTCACCTTCTCAAAAAACTCAGTGAGGTTTGTGAGACACGACCTGCCCTTGATGAAACCATGTTGACTAGAGGGCATAGGTTGCTTGCTAGATGATTATAAATGCCAAGAATTGAAGCAGAGATTTATTTTTCCGTGACAGTGACACTGATATCAAAGTCCTGAATCGATAAAGATTCCATTCCTCAGAATTCTGTCGTACATCCAGTACAGGAACAGGCCATTCAGCCCATCAAGAATTTTAACTCCACCTACCTCCTCCTACTCCTCCCTTCACTTCACAGCATTACTTTCTATTCCTTGCTCCCTTGTGTGTTTACCCAGTTCTCCCATTAAATATATTGACACAATTCACCTTGAACATTGCCAGTGGGAGCAAGACCCACATTCTCCCCAATCTCTGGGGAAAGGATTTTGTTCGGAATTCCAAATTGGACTTATTAGTGACTGTCTGATATTGATGGCTCCTGGTTATGTTCTGACTCTCAAGAGGACCAGCCTTCTCTGTATCTGCCCTTCAACACTGCGCTGGTGACTGCAATTTGCTCGAATGGATCTCTTTGTCTGGTTGATGGGATAACCCTTGATCATTTTAAATTATGTGAGATGATGTGTTATCTCCATCAGCTGCAGATATACCTGCCAGAGAGGTGCCAGAAAGATGCCTTTTAGATGTTGTAATTGTACCCGCCTCCACCAGTTCCTCTGGCAGTTCATTCCCTATATGCACCACCCTCTGCGTGAAAAATGTTGCCCTTAGCTCTCTTTTATATCTTTCCCCTCTCACCCTAAACCTATGCCCTCTAGTTCTGGACTCCCCTACCCTAGGGAAAAGACTTTGCCTATTTATCCTATCCACAACCCCTCATGATTTTATAAACCTCTATAATGTCAGCCCCTCAGCCTCCGAGGCTCCAGAAAAAACAGCCCCAGACTGTTCAGCCTCTCCCTATAGCTCATACCGTCTAACTCTGCAACATCCTTGTAAATCTTTGCTGAACCCTTTCAAGTTTCACAATATCCTTCCGATAGGACTCTGTGGGGACTCTGTGGAACTCATTGCTGTGGGGGGCTGTGGAGGCCAAGTCATTGAGTGTATTTAAGAAAGAGACAGATAGGTTCCTGATTCGTAAGGAGATCAAGGGTTACAGTGAGAAAGCAGGAGAATGGGATTGAGAAATAAATCAGCAGCGGTTGAATGGTGGAACACGGTGGGCGGCACGGTGGCACAGTGGTTAGCACTGCTGCCTCACAGCGCCAGAGACCCGGGTTCAATTCCCGCCTCAGGCGACTGACTGTGTGGAGTTTGCACGTTCTCCCCGTGTCTGCGTGGGTTTCCTCCGGGTGCTCCGGTTTCCTCCCACAATCCAAAAGATGTCAGGTCAGGTGAATTGGCCATGCTAAATTGCCCATAGTGTTAGGTTAGGGGTAAATGTATGGGTGGGTTGCGCTTCGGCGGGGCGGTGTGGACTTGTTGGGCCGAAGGGCCTGTTTCCACACTGTAAGTAATCTAATTTAAGTAATCTAATCTAACCTAATCTAATCAAACAGAAATTGCTGGAAACACTCGGCAACTGTCATTTTGGGTCAAGTGACCCTTCTGCAGCATGCGGAGCAAGCTCAATGGACAGAGACTGGGGAGAATGTGGGTCCCCAGAGATTGGGGAGAAAGGTCTAATTCTGCACAATATCTTCTGGTCTTACGCAGAAAAGAACAAATTAGTCAGCAAGCTCATTCTGCAATCATTGAATGGCAGCCTTCCCCTGGAGTGAAAGGTTAAGTGAGAAGGTTTCACCTGGTTGTGCATTTGTTTGTCCACCTCTCTGGCAGGTGTATCTGCAGCTGATGGAGATAACACACCATCTCACAATGAATGGCTTGTTGAACATGACTAGATTTGCTGTTGGCCATTACCAGTGATTCACGATTACCACTGCCAATCCTGAGTCATGCTCATTGAAATGAATCCCCTGGTCTAAATTAGGAGCATCACAATTCTCACAAGTAATTAATTCCTTATTAAATGTGCACAGCTTTACAATCCTGAATACACTCCATCAGTTTTGCAGCTAGTGAGGTTATAGCGCCTCTCCCGGGAACTGAGTGTTCATCTGACACGCTGTTCATTGGTCACGAGTTTCTGTGGGTTATTCACCCCGTCCGTGGCTCAGTGAACAAGCAGGATGCACCTTCTAATGCATTGATGATATGAACATAAATAAAGATTAAAATACTCCACTTCCTTTCAGCACTATGCTCACAGGAGTGAACAATCTTAGAATACAGGCACTGGGATTGGTACAAAAATGATTCACCAGAATAATATCAGAACCGAGAGATTATCAAGAAAGATGAAATAGGTTTCTATCCAGAAAAGCGGAGGCACAGAATCTCTCTCTATCTTGCTGCCTGTGTCTCCCTATCTCACTATCTCTATCACAATCTCTATCTGTTTCTCTTTCTCTGTGTCTCTGTCTCTGACAGTTCCTGTGTCTCTATGCATTACTTTCTTTGTCTGTCTCCCTCACAATCTGTGTTTTTCACATTGTCTTTGTATCTTTTACTGTTTGTCTAACTTTTCCCCTCTCTGTGCCTCTCATTATCTGCCCACCCAGAGTCCGTTAGCTCAGTTGGCTGGATGGCTAGTTTTGCAATGCAGTGACGCCTACAGTGTAGGTTCAATCTGTCTACAAGCTGAGGTTACCATCAAAGTCCCATCTTCTCAACCTCTCCCCTTGCCCAAGATCTGGTGCCTCGGGTTAAACCATCAGTAGCATCTCTCTCTAACGAGAGAGCAAAACATTGGGCAACTTACTTTTATGTTAGTCCAGCTCTGTCTTTCTCACTCTCTTCCCAGCCCTTTCACCATCTCATTAGAACAGACTGTCTTCCTGTCTTGAAGGAAAAGTTGAGTTTTACAAAAATAAAGGTGAAGTCTAAATCCAGTTTAAATCCTTACACCCTATAGGACAGTCTCACTAACAGTGAGGCACAGTTTAAGAGCTTCAGTAACTGTTAAATAATCCAATGTGAACAAGATGATCAAGTTTTATGTACCATCCAGTACACAGAATTTGCAAAAACATCAAATCATTTCCCAGTGGAAACAAATGCACAGCATAAACATGTGTGTCATTTGAAGGGGAACTTCAGAGGGAATGTCAGATTTAGAACATAGAACATCGAAAAGTACAGCACAGAACAGGCCCTTTGGCCCAAGATGTTGTGCCGAGATTTAATCCAAATGTAAAATATAGTAACTTGACCTATGCACCCCTCAACTCACTGCTCTCCAAGTGCATGTCCAGCAGTCGCTTAAATGTCCCCAATGACTCTGCCTCCACCACCTCAGCTGGCAATGCATCCCATACATTCACAACTCTCTGCATAAAGAACCTACCTCTGACGTCTCCTTTATAGCTTCCTCCTAATATCTTCAAACTATGACTTCTCGTACCAGTCAATCCTGCCCTGGGGAAAAGTCTCTGGCTATTGACTCTATCTATTCCACTCATTATTTTGTACACCTCTATCAGATCTCCTCTCTTCCTCCTTCTTTCCAGTGAGAAAATTCTGAGCTTATTCAACCTTTCTTCATAAAGCAAGCCCTCCAGTCCAGGCAGCATCCTGGTAAACCTTCTTTGCACCCTCTCCAAAGCCTCTGGGCCACCAGAACTGGACACAATATTCCAAGTGTGGTCTCACCAGGGACTTGTAGAGCTGCAGCAAAACCTCGCGGCTCTTAAACTCGATCCCCCTGTTAATGAAAGCCAAAACACCATATGCTTTCTTAACAACCCCATCCACTTGGGTGGCACTTGCACACCCAGATCCCTCTGTTCCTCCATACTGCCAAGAATCCTGTCCTTAATTCTGGAGTGAGAGATGGTGGAAAACTCTTATTCAACTGAATAGGCTGGGGCTGTTTTTCCTTGAGCGTCGGAGGCTGAGGGTTGACCTTATAGAGGTTTATAAAATCATGAGGGGCTTGCATGGAATTAATAGACAAGGTCTTATCCCCAGTTGAGAGTGTTTTGCTGGAAAAGCACAGCAGGTCAGGCAGCATCTGAGGAGCAGGAAAAATCGACGTTTCGGACTGGAGCCCTTAATCAGGAATGAGGCAGGGAGCCTCGGGGGTGGAGAGATAAATGGGAGGGGGTGGGGAGCATTGATGCCCTGGGGTTGAAGTGTTCCGAGGCGGAAGATGAGGCGTTCTTCCTCCAGGCGTCAGGTGGTGAGGGAGCGGCGGTGGAGGAGGCCCAGGACCTGCATGTCCTCAGCTGAGTGGGAGGGGAGTTGAAATGGGGTTGATTGGTGCGGGTGTCCCAGAGATGTTCCCTAAAGCACTCTGCGAGGAGGCGTTCAGTCTCCCCAGTGTAGAGGAGACCGCATTGGGAGCAACGGATACAATAAATGATATTAGTGGATGTACTGGCGAAACTCTGATGGATGTGGAAGGCTCCTTTGGGGTCTAGGATGGAGATGAGGGGGGAGGTGTGGACACAGGTATCTTCAGGTTGGGGGAGTCCAAAACTAGAGGGCATAAACTTTTTCACGCAGAGGGTGGTGTGCATACGGAATGAGCTGCCAGAGGAAGTGGTGGAGGCCGGTACAATTACAACATTTAAAAGATATCTGGATGAGCATATGAATAGGAAGGGTTAGAGGGATATGGGCTAAGTGCTGGCAAATGGGACTAGATTAATTTAGAATATCTGGTCAGCATGGATGAGTTGGGCCGCGGGGTCTGTTTCTGTGCTGTACAGATGTGTGGCTCTATGAGGAGATGCTTTCCAGAGACCAAAGCTGAACGGTGTTGTTGCTGTTGGGGAGTGGGACCCCCCTCCTGTGGGTAACCAGCGCCTACCTGGGAGCCTCTGAATTGATACAGTGAGGTACAAGCGTACAAATAATGAACTTTGGAAAAGCGATGGCCAGTCTTTTCCCCACTGGAGATTGTAATCAAGACCGCCAATCTGAACGGTTAACTCGGTTTCTCTCTGCACACTGTTGTTGAGTATTTTCAGCAACTGTAGGTTAATGAGCTGCTCTCTCCGGTGATGTGAAATAGCAGTACTAACAATACACAGCCTGCGTACATGCAATGCATATCCCACTCACCTTGCGCTAAACGTCTTTGCTTCAAAGAATGAACAAAAAAAATCCCCAGAAACTAATTGGATGTGGGTTTCTGAACAATTTTTGATGTTTTGTAAATCCAAACAGCAAAGCAACCTTCTAGTTGCTTCATCGTTCACAACTGCTGCTTTGAAATTTCCAGCTATATTTGTTAGCCTGTATAAAAACACTCTGGTCTCACGCAGAGGCTCTGGATCACTTGTCCATTCAGTCTATTTATCAGGCACAATGTGATGAAATGAGAAGCCATTAGCAACACGCAGTAAACTCTCCAGCTGTGACAATGCTGGGCTGTGGCCTTTTCTCAGAGTCTTTCTTCAGTTCAAATTCTTCCTTGCTGCTGCATTATCTTCCAGCTACTGAACGAATCCTTGTTTTAGATCAGTGTTTCTTGGAGTGTTAGTCAGAGCTCTGGTTTTGTAGCCAGGCGATAGATTTAAGCAGCTTCCACATCAGATGCAATTCATCGTCAGATGCAATTTTGATTTCAGATTATAATTAGCTATGAGAACAGAGGAACAGAAATCTTCAAGTGAGAGCAAGTTATTTCAAGGAAGTCAAAACACGAGAAGGAATTGACTGATAATCCTTAGATTCATGCTTTTTAATTGTGCTGACTCATCAAAGAGAAGAACAAAATGATTGACCATCAAATGGCTGAGAGATGGAGGTGGGAGGGGGATGAACAGCCTGTTAGGCTGATGGGTCTGTGGGTTCACTTGGTGACAACGCGAGAACAGCAACATTTGAACACTTACATGTGAGAAAAGCTTTGGAAAGCGCTGAGGATGGTGGTGATTGGAAATAGAAACAGAAATTGCTGGAGAAGCTCAGCAGGTCTGGTGGTGTCTGTGGAGAGTTAACGTTTCTAGTCCAATAAAACTTCTTCACCTTGACTGTCCCGAATTACTTTTCCAAAGGGGATTCATATCAGACACCAAACATTTGCTCTCCTTCTTTCTCTGTCTCCATAGATGACTGTAGGTCTATAAGACTGGAAGCAGGAGTAGGCCATTCAGCCCATCGATTCTGCTCCACCAGTCAAGAGACCATGGATGATCTGATAATCCTCAACCCCACTTACGCAGATGGGGGCAGCGACAACACATAAGAAGCTTGACACCATCCAGAATGAAGGACTCCCCTTGATTGGAATCACATCCACAAGTATCTCCTCCCTCACCATCGATGCTCAGTGGCAGGAGTGCGTACTGTTTACAAGATGCACTGCAGAAATTTATCCAGGATCCTTCCAAACCCATGACCATTACCATCTAGAAGGACAAGAGCAACAGATACATGGGAACACCACCCCCTGCAAGTTCCCCTCCAAGCCCCTCACCATCCCGACTGGGAAATATATCACCGTTCCTTCAGTGTCGCTGATCAAAATCCTGGAATTCCCTCCCCAAGGGCATTGTGGGTCAACCCACAGCACATGGACTGCAGCAGTTCAGGAAGGCAGCTCACCCCCACCTTCTCAAGGGGCAACTAGGGATGAGCAATAAATGCTGGGCCCAGCCAGTGACACCCTCATCCCACACAATGAATTTTAAAAAGTCTCACTGGTTGGCTGCTGGTTGGTCTTGTGATTGATTTGAATGAAGTAGATATTTGTAACTGAATCAGAGAGAATGTGTTCACCCTGACTGAGACACCTCTTCCAGAAAACTGGAGAACCATGTGACTTGAATCTCATCTGATCACCGCAGGTAGGGGAGTGAGGAAAACCTTCCAAACTTACAACCTTCACTCCCAAATCCTGGAATGCATTTGACATTTGAAGGAAAACTCCCTTCCTTCTGTACATTCCCCATCGTCGAATAGTGTCGAATTGTAGGAGACTTTGAGCTGTTAACCAGTATTTATTTTGCCCTTTAAGCAATTGGTCTTGTCCAAACTCATTACCACTTAGCACATTTCAGGGCAATCTCAGACAGGACATTCTCGCCAGCATCCATCAAACAAATGTCTCGGAGTTAAAAGCATTATTCTCGAACCCTTTACACCAACTATTCCCTTTGGGAGAATCTGCCATTCAACATCGGCAAACTGGTCAATTTGAAATAGATTAAAATTGATTTAAATGAAATAGGAACAGTCATAATCTCACAAACTTGATAGTAATATCTTTTGCAATGGGCCATTTGTTTTAATGAGCGGGAAAGCTGTGGGGATTTTGTTTTAGAAATTATAATTATCAATGCTCTATCATTTAATTCAATTATTCACCATTCTGGATCAATCAGGCTAATAAAAATAAGTCAATTGCCAATTCATATTGTCGTAGATATTAATAAAGGTCCTGTCTCAAGAGTAATATTTGCCCATGTTGCAATTATAAAAGTAACAAAAACTTCTTCTCCTTCAAAATACAGGAAAGGAATAAATAGGTAAGGTTCGGATTCATGACATTAACCATTGAATACAAAGCCATTCACTTGTGACCTCCAATTAACCCTCTATTATCATACCCTTTCCAATGGTTTGCTGACACAAACTCAGCTCAGGACATGCTGCTGGTATGTTGGCCCCACACACTGAAACATTCAGAGGACTTTGTCTTTAATATTAGAGCCAGCTGAGGAAAGAAGAGAAAGATGCTCCAGAGGGAAGGTGGGTGGAATCACAGTCACCCTTTCACCCTCCTCCAATGGCAATTGGAGATGGAGGAGCTTTGGCTGGAACAAGCGTGGCATGGTGGGCCAGTGGTTAGCACTGCTGCCTCACAGCGCCAGAGACCCGGGTTCAATTCCCGCCTCAGGCGACTGACTGTGTGGAGTTTGCACGTTCTCCCCGTGTCTGCGTGGGTTTCCTCCGGGTGCTCCGGTTTCCTCCCACAGTCCAAAGATGTGCAGGTCAGGTGAATTGGCCATGCTAAATTGCCTGTAGTGTTAGGTAAGGGTAAATGTAGGGGTATGGGTGGGTTGCGCTTCGGCGGGGCGGTGTGGACTTGTTGGGCCAAAGGGCCTGTTTCCACACTGTAATGTAATCTAATCTAAACTGTCCCCTTGCCAACTGCACTCAAACCAACGGCCAGCTCAGAGATGGTGGCAATTAAAATTCTGTGAAAAACGCAGGAGGTCAGTCAACATCAGAAGATAGAAACAAAATGCCCACAGTCCCAACACTGCTGACAATCACTCCCCAACTGCATTGCTGGCCAATCCCATCAGAAACCAATGGCCCTGTTACATGTCAAAGACTTTGTCCTACCTTCATTGTGACCCAGTGTATCAGGAGGAAGAGAAATGAAATGGGAAACAGGGATAATTGTAGCATTTAATACAAACAGAAGCACAACAGGGGTGCAATATTAATAGTAAATGTGTTATTTTTTTCCCTCTGAATGCTTGTTATTCCTTATTTTAGATGTCATGTTGTTTATTTTTAAAGGTTTCTTTTTCAGATGTGTTAATCATTTCTGTTCATAGCAAACAACATCATTTCATCGACAGTGCGTTTCTGGGTCAATAATCTGTGTGTATGACTAACACATCACACAACCAAAACAGCAATAAAACAGAAAACAAACTCTCCAGTTTGTGCCAAATGATCACAATGATCACAATGATCAGAAAGATCCCAGAATTTATCACTGCGGTGCATGCTGCTGAGATAACTACATAGAGGCATCCTTTATTTCCACGGAGCCAGCTCAGAGGCAGCCCCTAGACTGAGTAGAACATAGAACAGTGCAGTACAGTACAGGCCCTTCAGCCCTTGATGTTGTGCCGACCTTTTATCCGATTCTAAGGTCAGAATAACTGACATACCCTTCATTTTACTATCATCCATGTGTCTATCCAAGAGTCGTTTCAATGTTCCTTACATATCTGACTCTACTACCACCACTGGCAATGCATTCCATACACCCACTACTCTGTGTGTAAAAAACCGACCTCTGACATTTCTCCTGAACGTTCTTTCAATCACCTTAAAATCATGGTCTTTGCGATAGCCATTTCTGAAGAAGGGCTCATGCCCGAAACGCCAATTCTCCTGCTCCTTGAATGCTGCCTGACCTGCTGCGCTTTTCCAGCAACACATTTTCAGCTCAGGAAAACAATTAACCCCAGATCATGCCCTTAGTGGGTCAGATGACACGTGACCTCCAGGATTGTTACAGAAATATCGACATGTTTATATGAGCGCTGATAATACCTCGAAATGTAGAAGCCAGCTTTAAACCTACCTGGACTTGGCAATTTGTCACGTGTGGAGCTGGATCAGACAGTATCCATGCAGGCAGGCCTTGGACAATCAGTTTCCTGTTGAAACCAGACAGGACTGGAACTACCTGGCCAAGGGCTTACAGCCAAATTGGTTGAGAACGAACCGTTGTTTCCATGTCCCGTGAAGCTGTTTTCTTTGAAGAATGTGACACAGACTTGGTGGCACCCAGCTCAGTAGGAGATCAGAGCATGGTGTAACCAGACATCACACAGAAACTCATAGAGCTGTCCAGCACGGAAACATACCCTTTGGTCCAATATTACCACGCTGACCAGATATCCTAAATTAATCTGGCCCCATTTACCAGCATCTGGCCCATTTTCCTCTAAACCCTTCCTATTCATATACCCATCCAGATGCCTTTCAAATGTTGTAATTGTACCAGCCTCCACCACTTCCTCTGGCAGCTCATTCCCTACACGTACCACCCTCTGTGTGAAAAAAGGTGCCCCTCGGGTCACTTTCATATCTTTCCCCTCTCACTCTAAACCTATGTCCTCTAGTTGTGGACTCCCCGACCCCAGGGAAAAGACCTTGTCTATTTATCCTATCCATGTCCCTCATGATTTTGTAAACCTCTATAAGGTTACCCCTCAACCTCCGACGCTCCAGGAAAAACAGCTCCAGCCTATTCAGCCTCTCCCTCTAACTCAAACCCTCCAACCCTGGCAACATCCTTGTAAATCTTTTCTGAACCCTTTCAAGTTCCACATCTTTCCTGTAGCTGGGTGACCAGAATTGAATGCAATATTTTAAACGTGGCCTGACCTGACATCCCAACTCCCATAATCAATGTCAATAAAGGCAAGGGTAATAAACACCTTCTTCACAACCACTTCACTTGACAATTGAAGATTCCAAAACCATGTTCCACAGCTTCCAAATATGGAAAGTAGTCACCCGTTCCTGCGTGAAGCCAGTATTGGACAGGGTCCGTAGAATCTTCGAGAAAGGCACCAAGCAGGGGAGAAAAGGGGTGATCTGGAGCTGCAGCTTGCTGTGCTTTACACACCATCTTCAACACCGTCCCCAGAGAGCTCCTTTGACCGGTAGCCAAGTTGCACAGAATGTCCAGCTTCTTGTAACTCGTGGTGAGCATCATCAGAAAAAAAACAGATCCAGCAGACACCTCAATGAGAGCACATGAAGATCAGGCTCAGCCCCAGACAAGAAACAGGAAGCCAAGGCATTGACTGCAGATCCTGAAACACCAGCCAATCATGACAGACCCGAGGAACAGCCTGTCCCAGCCTGAGTGAATGGATATTACAGTCCTTTCAGACAAACTGTCTGAGTACAGTGGCATGGATCTGTGGATAGGGTGTAGCAAATCCTTGACAATGCATGTCAAAGGTAGTTAACTGAGTTTTCTCAGGATTCCTGTGAAGAATTTAATCGAGTTTAGTTAAAGTACAACAGTAGAATCTGATAAATATTGTTTTTCCATCATAAAGAGTTCAGTTAAATTGTGTTGGAACTTATTCTGACTTTGTCCCCTTTGTCTATCTCACAGTGTAAATCCCCAGGGCTAAAAAAGGTTCCCAAAAACTGTTCATGGTCAATCTGGGGCTGGTCCTGATCTTCGTGTTGTCACACTGAGGTGTCTGTCGGGTCTGGTTAATTAGAGTCCCTACAGTGTGGAAACAGGCCCTTCAGCCCAACAAACCCACACCGAAGAGTAACCCACCCAGACCCATTCCCCTACCCTATATTTACCTCTGACAAATGCACCTGAACACTACGGGCAATTTAGCATGGCCAATTCACCCTGACCTGCACATCTTTGGACTATGGGAGGAAACCAGAGCACCCGGAGGAAACCCACGCAGACACGGGGAGAATGTGCAAACACCAAATAGACAGTCACCCAAGGCAGGAATTGAACCTGGGTCCCTGGCACTGTGAGGCAGCAGTGCTAACCACTGAGCCACCGTGCCAATATGCACAGCATCTTTCAAGTTATAGCACCCACCTGCCATCCTGCAATGTGGAACTCGGGAGCAACTATAGAAAGGTGAACCTGATTGTATTTTACAAAAGAATAATTGCTGTTTACTCCAGGGCTTGCACAATTCCTGGCTGTTCATCTAAAGCTGTAATATCTTTGAGAAAAGTGGACGAGGAGAAACAAAGGAAGAAACCTGAGTGATAAAAAAGTAACTTCTAGAAGCTGCCATGTTCAATATTCCTGTCTGGTAGCATCAGGAAGTAAGCTGAGGATAGTCCACAGAGCAAAGCCTGGGGCTTCACACTGAAACATCAACGACGGGGTGACTCATCATCAGACAGACCTTCATCGCTGGGTGGAGTGAGTAACTAGCTGAAGCTGATTGCCCTGGAGCAGGTCCTGAGCCCACAGCGGAAACAATGAGCTCAGCCTCTGTTGGACTCAAATAATCTGGCTGTGTTGTTTGAAGAAATTCTCAGGATCGATACTATTCTGAAACATTCATCAAAAGCGCAACCTAATCATGTTCTTCATAATTAGATCCTGATCATTAACTCCTCTCTTTCCACCAGGTCAGGGAGCCTGTACAAAGAACAAAGAACAAAGAAAATTTACAGCCCAGGAACAGGCCCTTCGGCCCTCCAAGCCTGAGCCGATCCAAATCCACTGTCTAAACCTGTCGGTCAATCCCTAAGCATCTGTATCCCTCTGCTCCCCACCTACTCATGCATCTGTCCAGACGCATCTTAAATGAATCTACCATGCCTGTCTCTACCGCCTCTGCTGGCAATGCGTTCCAAACACCCACCACCCTCTTTGTGAAGTACTTATCGCATGTATCCCCCTTAAACTTTCCACCTCTCACCTTGAAAGCATGACCTCTCGTTATTGAATCCTTCACCCTGGGAAAAAGCTTGTCTCTGTCCACCCTGTCTACACCCTTCATGATTTTGTAAACCTCAATCAGGTCCCCCCTCAATCTCCTTTATTCTAATGAAAATAAACCTAACCGACTCAACCTCTCTTCATAGCTAGCACCTTCCATTCCAGGCAACATCCTCGTAAACCTCCTCTGCACCCTCTCCAAAGTGTCCACATCCTTTTGGTAATGTGGCGACCAGAACTGTACACAATATTCTAAATGCGGCCAAACCAATGTCTTGTACAATTTTAACTGTAGTCCCTTGTCCTTCCAAAGAGTAACCACTTTCACTTAACTTCAAGATCTTCATTAGAAAGAAGAAACAAAAGTGTTTTTTTATGATTGACTGATCATGTCTCGGTCCTGTAATTATTTCCCTTGGCACTTTCCTTCTAATTATTTTAGCAAGAATATTTCAGTTTCAGGACTGGATTTCTCGTAGGCATGGTTTTAAACACTTGAAAAATGTTTCTCCCACCAATACACAATTTCTTTCACATTTTGAGATTCACCTTTTTGAGCCCTTCTTCTTATTTTATGAAGACAAGTCCCGAATTCTTGCTTCCAGCTCAGAGGTTTCAGGACCAGACTGACACACAATATAACATTCATGCTCACAGTATTACTATCTGTGATGGGTTATTTAGTTATAGAGTCATAGAGTCATACAGCACACACACAGACCCTTCAGTCAAACTCATGAGTGACCACCAAACATTCCATTCTAACATGGTCCCATTTGTCAGCACTTGGCCGCTATCCCTCCAAATCCCGCCTCCCCTCTCCTGTGTTGACCTTCCAAGATGGCTGCAGTGTAGCAATGCAGCATTGGACTGCTGAGCTTGGGCTCATCGCCTTCTGCCTGCTTTTCTTATTTACCTTCTACGTCTGCCATTTCTCCTTTTCGTTTTTCTCCTTTGAAGCATTTTTCAGCTCCAGACGGGCATTGGCGGCTTCAGAACGGCAGTAATGAGGAGGGGATTGAGGAGTGAGTTTGGGAGGATGGGGTTTGAGGACGGAGTTCAGGAGGACAGGCATTGAGGAGGGAGTTCAGGAAGTCGAGTATTGAGGAGGGAGTGATGGTGGAAGGGGTCCCTCTGCCAGTGCAGGGCTCCCTCTGCCAGTGCAGGGCTCCCTCTGCCAGTGCAGGGCTCCCTCTGCCAGTGCAGGGCTCCCTCTGCCAGTGCAGGGCTCCCTCTGCCAGTGCAGGGCTCCCTCTGCCAGTGCAGGGCTCCCTCTGCCAGTGCAGGGTTCACTCTGACAGTGCAGGGCTCTCTTTGACAGTGCAGCATTGCCTCTGGCAGTGCAGGGCTCCTTCTGACACAGTGTAGGGCTCCCTCTGGCAGTGCAGGGTTCCCTCTGGCAGTGCAGGAATCCCTCTGACAGTGCAGGGTTCCCTCTAACAGTGCAGGGTTCCCTCTGGTAGTGCAGGGCTCCCTCTGACAGTGCAGGGATCCCTGTAGCAGTGCAGGGATCACTCTGACAGTGCATGTATCCCTCTGACAGTGCAGGGCTTCCTCTTGTAGTGCAGGGCTCCCTCAGACAGTGCAGGGCTCCCTCTGCCAGTGCAGGGCTCCCTCTGCCAGTGCAGGGCTCCCTCTGCCAGTGCAGGGCTCCCTCTGCCAGTGCAGGGCTCCCTCTGCCAGTGCAGGGCTCCCTCTGCCAGTGCAGGGCTCCCTCTGCCAGTGCAGGGCTCCCTCTGCCAGTGCAGGGCTCCCTCTGCCAGTGCAGGGCTCCCTCTGCCAGTGCAGGGTTCACTCTGACAGTGCAGGGCTCTCTTTGACAGTGCAGCATTGCCTCTGGCAGTGCAGGGCTCCTTCTGACACAGTGTAGGGCTCCCTCTGGCAGTGCAGGGTTCCCTCTGGCAGTGCAGGAATCCCTCTGACAGTGCAGGGTTCCCTCTAACAGTGCAGGGTTCCCTCTGGTAGTGCAGGGCTCCCTCTGACAGTGCAGGGATCCCTGTAGCAGTGCAGGGATCACTCTGACAGTGCATGTATCCCTCTGACAGTGCAGGGCTTCCTCTTGTAGTGCAGGGCTCCCTCAGACAGTGCAGGGCTCCCTCTGCCAGTGCAGGGCTCCCTCTGCCAGTGCAGGGCTCCCTCTGCCAGTGCAGGGCTCCCTCTGCCAGTGCAGGGCTCCCTCTGCCAGTGCAGGGCTCCCTCTGCCAGTGCAGGGCTCCCTCTGCCAGTGCAGGGCTCCCTCTGCCAGTGCAGGGCTCCCTCTGCCAGTGCAGGGCTCCCTCTGCCAGTGCAGGGTTCACTCTGACAGTGCAGGGCTCTCTTTGACAGTGCAGCATTGCCTCTGGCAGTGCAGGGCTCCTTCTGACACAGTGTAGGGCTCCCTCTGGCAGTGCAGGGTTCCCTCTGGCAGTGCAGGAATCCCTCTGACAGTGCAGGGTTCCCTCTAACAGTGCAGGGTTCCCTCTGGTAGTGCAGGGCTCCCTCTGACAGTGCAGGGATCCCTGTAGCAGTGCAGGGATCACTCTGACAGTGCATGTATCCCTCTGACAGTGCAGGGCTTCCTCTTGTAGTGCAGGGCTCCCTCAGACAGTGCAGGGCTCCCTCTGCCAGTGCAGGGCTCCCTCTGCCAGTGCAGGGCTCCCTCTGCCAGTGCAGGGCTCCCTCTGCCAGTGCAGGGCTCCCTCTGCCAGTGCAGGGCTCCCTCTGCCAGTGCAGGGCTCCCTCTGCCAGTGCAGGGCTCCCTCTGCCAGTGCAGGGCTCCCTCTGCCAGTGCAGGGCTCCCTCTGCCAGTGCAGGGTTCACTCTGACAGTGCAGGGCTCTCTTTGACAGTGCAGCATTGCCTCTGGCAGTGCAGGGCTCCTTCTGACACAGTGTAGGGCTCCCTCTGGCAGTGCAGGGTTCCCTCTGGCAGTGCAGGAATCCCTCTGACAGTGCAGGGTTCCCTCTAACAGTGCAGGGTTCCCTCTGGTAGTGCAGGGCTCCCTCTGACAGTGCAGGGATCCCTGTAGCAGTGCAGGGATCACTCTGACAGTGCATGTATCCCTCTGACAGTGCAGGGCTTCCTCTTGTAGTGCAGGGCTCCCTCAGACAGTGCAGGGCTCCCTCTGCCAGTGCAGGGCTCCCTCTGCCAGTGCAGGGCTCCCTCTGCCAGTGCAGGGCTCCCTCTGCCAGTGCAGGGCTCCCTCTGCCAGTGCAGGGCTCCCTCTGCCAGTGCAGGGCTCCCTCTGCCAGTGCAGGGCTCCCTCTGCCAGTGCAGGGCTCCCTCTGCCAGTGCAGGGCTCCCTCTGCCAGTGCAGGGTTCACTCTGACAGTGCAGGGCTCTCTTTGACAGTGCAGCATTGCCTCTGGCAGTGCAGGGCTCCTTCTGACACAGTGTAGGGCTCCCTCTGGCAGTGCAGGGTTCCCTCTGGCAGTGCAGGAATCCCTCTGACAGTGCAGGGTTCCCTCTAACAGTGCAGGGTTCCCTCTGGTAGTGCAGGGCTCCCTCTGACAGTGCAGGGATCCCTGTAGCAGTGCAGGGATCACTCTGACAGTGCATGTATCCCTCTGACAGTGCAGGGCTTCCTCTTGTAGTGCAGGGCTCCCTCAGACAGTGCAGGGCTCCCTCTGCCAGTGCAGGGCTCCCTCTGCCAGTGCAGGGCTCCCTCTGCCAGTGCAGGGCTCCCTCTGCCAGTGCAGGGCTCCCTCTGCCAGTGCAGGGCTCCCTCTGCCAGTGCAGGGCTCCCTCTGCCAGTGCAGGGCTCCCTCTGCCAGTGCAGGGCTCCCTCTGCCAGTGCAGGGCTCCCTCTGCCAGTGCAGGGTTCACTCTGACAGTGCAGGGCTCTCTTTGACAGTGCAGCATTGCCTCTGGCAGTGCAGGGCTCCTTCTGACACAGTGTAGGGCTCCCTCTGGCAGTGCAGGGTTCCCTCTGGCAGTGCAGGAATCCCTCTGACAGTGCAGGGTTCCCTCTAACAGTGCAGGGTTCCCTCTGGTAGTGCAGGGCTCCCTCTGACAGTGCAGGGATCCCTGTAGCAGTGCAGGGATCACTCTGACAGTGCATGTATCCCTCTGACAGTGCAGGGCTTCCTCTTGTAGTGCAGGGCTCCCTCAGACAGTGCAGGGCTCCCTCTGCCAGTGCAGGGCTCCCTCTGCCAGTGCAGGGCTCCCTCTGCCAGTGCAGGGCTCCCTCTGCCAGTGCAGGGCTCCCTCTGCCAGTGCAGGGCTCCCTCTGCCAGTGCAGGGCTCCCTCTGCCAGTGCAGGGCTCCCTCTGCCAGTGCAGGGCTCCCTCTGCCAGTGCAGGGCTCCCTCTGCCAGTGCAGGGTTCACTCTGACAGTGCAGGGCTCTCTTTGACAATGCAGCATTGCCTCTGGCAGTGCAGGGCTCCTTCTGACACAGTGTAGGGCTCCCTCTGGCAGTGCAGGGTTCCCTCTGGCAGTGCAGGAATCCCTCTGACAGTGCAGGGTTCCCTCTGGCTGTGCAGAGCTCCCTCTGGCTGTGCAGCACTCCCTCTGGCAATGCAGGGCTCCCTCTGACAGTGTAGCACTTCCTCTGGCAGTGCAGGGCTCCCTCTTACAGTGCAGGGCTCCCTCTGGCAGTGCAGGGCTCCCTCTGGCAGTGCAGTGTTCCCTCTGACAGTGCAGCACTTCCTCTGGCAGTGCAGGGCTCCCTCTTACAGTGCAGGGTTCCCTCTGGCAGTGCAGGATTCCTTCTGACTGTGCAGGGCTCCTTCTGTACTGCTTTGGACCTGCAGCTTGTATTGGTCATTCATTACCTTCTGCAGCATGAGGTCACATTGACTCCGTTTTAGTTGATGATGGACTAATGCGATAAGCTGGGATATACGTGGATTGTAGTAAGAATTTACTGAAAGCTGTTTTCCCGTGGTTAACAGCAATGGGAACAATTCCAAGAACAACGCTGGATTAAGACTTGGTTGAACAGTAGTGAACAGATGGTGGTTATAAATGAAACTTGTTTAAATGGACAGTAGTGACTCAGTGAATCTCCCAGGAACCTGCGCTCCTGTATCGGCTGGTCTGACTGCTCATTAATGATCATGAAACACAGAGCTTGCATTCTCTTGTAATACAAATTGTGCAGAAGAGCACAGGAAACTAGTGGCTTGGCAATCATTCAAATAGATTTAGAGAGACTTTACTAAAGAACATGCTTCATTGAACAGTCTGAGGTCACACGAACGTTACTAAAGATAATAATTATGATACTAGATGAAAGGTATAACCTCTCAGAATGTGCAGGAGGCTGGAATAATTGTCCAGCTATTAAAAATACCTTTATAACATAATCCAGTGATTACTGAGCAAAAACAGAATGTATTGAGTAAGAGGCATTGATTATGAGGCTTTAATAAGCAAGCTCCATTGGTTTGATGGGTATATACACCATCTCTTGCAGCACCAGGTAATACAGAACCCAACAGATAGATACTGAAAACAGCTCTGAGAAAGAGTCATCTAGACTCGAAACATGAGCTTGCTCTCTGTCCATGGATACTGCCTGGCCTGCTGTGATCTCCAGTAATGGTTGTTTTCAGGACAGATTTCAGCATCTGTAGTAACTTGTTCCCCCAATAGAGTCATAGAGATGTACAGCACGGAAAAATCCCTCAGTCCATGCTGACCTGATATCCTAACCTAATCTAGTCCCATTTAGACCATAAGACCATAAGACATAGGAGCAGAAGTAAGGCCATTCAGCCCAGTGAGTCCACTCCGCCAATCAATCATGGCTGATGGGCATTTCAACACCACTTACCTACACTCTCCCCGTAGCCCTTAATTCCTTGTGAGATTAAGAATTTATCAATCTCTGCCTTGAAGACATTTAATGTCCTGGCCTCCACTGCGCTTCGTGGCAATGAATTCCACAGGCCCACCACTCTCTGGCTGAAGAAATGTCTCCTCATTTCCATTCTAAATTGACCCCCTCTAATTCTAAGGCTGTGCCCACAGGTCCTAGTCTCCCCACCTAATGGAAGCTACATCCCAGCAATCATCCTTTCTAAGCCACGCATTATCTTGTAAGTTTCTATTAGATCTCCCCTCAACCTTCTAAACACTAATGAATACAATCCCAGGATCCTCAACTGTTCATCATATGTCAGGCCTACCATTCCAGGGATCATCCATGTCAATCCCCACTGGACATGCTCCAATGCCAGTATGTCCTTCCTAAGGGGTGGTGCCGAGACTTGGATGCAATATTCTAAATGGTGCCTAACCAGAGCTTTATAAAGTTTCAGAAGCACATTGCTGCTTTTATATTCCAACCCTCATGAGATAAATGATAACATTACATTTGCTTTCCTAATCACAGACTCAACCTGCAAGTTAACCTTTCGAGAATTCCGGACTAGCATTCCCAGGTCCCTTTGAACTTCTCCCTCACGCTCCAATATCCTTTCAATCCGGTTGGAGATGTCCTGCACCCTGGAGCCGGGCAGGCAACACACCATGCGGGACTCCCGATCCAGCTCACAAAGGATACTATCTGTCCCCCTAATTATAAAGTCCCCCATAACGATTACTTGACTTTTTGCTCCCCCCTCTTGAATGGCCTTCTGCACCATGGCGCCGTGGTCAGCTGGCTCATCCTGTCCACAGCCCTTTCCCTCATCCATACAGGAAACAAAAATCTCAGACAAGGTCAAGGGTTGGACAAGGTCAAGGGCTGAGGATCCTGCACCCCTGAACTCAGAATCCCCCTACCTGCCTCACTTACCATCACACCCTGTTGGTCCTGATCACTGACTGAATTTGAATTACTTGATCTGCCGGGTGTGAATGCCTCCTGAAACAAAGCGTCCCAGGTACCTCTCCCCCTCCTGGATGTGCTGCAATATTTGAAGCTCAGATTCCAGATCATTAATTCTGAGCCGGAGTTCTTCCAGCATGTGCCAGCCCTTGGCCCATATCCCTCCAAACCCTTCCTAGTCATATACCCATCAGATGCCCTTTAAGTGTTGTAATTGTCCCAGCCTCCACCACATCCTCTGGCAGCTCATTCCATACACGTACCACCCTCTGCGTAAAAAAGTTGCCCCTTAGGTCTCTTTTATATCTTTCCCCTTTCACCCTAAACCTATGCCCTCTAGTTCTGGACTCCCCCACCCCAGGGAAAAGACTTTCTCTATTTACCCTATCCTCGACTCCATGATTTTATAAACCTCTATAATGTCACCCCTCAGCCTCCGACACTCCAAACTATTCAGCCTCTCCCTATAGCGCAAATCCTCCAACCCTGGCAACACCCTTGTAACTTTTTTCTGAACCCTTTCAAGTTTCAGACCATCCTTCCTTTTACTGCACACAGTATTCTAAAAGTGGCCTAACCAATGTCCTGTACAGCTGCAACATGACCTCCCAACTCCTGTACTCAATACTCTGACCAATAAAGGAAAGCATACCAAATGCCTTCATCACTATCCTATCTACCTGCGACTCCACTTTCAAGGAGCTGTGAACCTGCACTCCAAGGTCTCTTTGTTCAGCAACACTCCCCAGGACCTCACCGTGAAGTGTGTAAGTCCTGCCTTGATTTGCCTTTCTAAAATGCAGCACCTCACATTTATCTAAGTTAACCTCCATCTGACACTCCTCAGCCCATTGGCCCATCTGATCCAGGTCCTGTCCTACTCTGAGGTAACCTTTTTTGCTCTCTACTACACCTCCAATTTTGGTGTAGACAGACAGATAGATCATTTTTGAACAGTACAGGAATTAAGGGTTATGGTGAGTGGGCGACTAAGTGGAGCTGAGTTCTTGAAAAGGTCAGCTATGATCTTATTGAATGGCAGAGCAGATGTGAGGGGCCAGGTAGCCTCCTCCTGCTCCTAGGTAAAAACAATGACTGCAGATGCTGGAAACCAGATTCTGGATCAGTGGTGCTGGAAGAGCACAGCAATTCAGGCAGCATCCGAGGAGTGTTCAATGCAGGCAGCATCAGGCAATATCAGTGAACGAGGAAAGTGAGGACTGCAGATGCTGGAGATCAGAGTCGAGAGTGTGGTGCTGGAAAAGCACAGTAGGTCAGACAGCATCCCAGGAGCAGGAAAATCGACATTTCGGGGATAAGCCCTAAAGAGCTGGATACATCGATTCTCCTGCTCCTCGGATGCTGCCTAACCTGCTGTGCTTTTCCAGTACCACACTCTCGACCCCATTATTAGTGAAAGGTGATTTTGTGTTAGATCAATGATGTTGGCTCAATGTGCCACAAATTGGTTTATCCCAGGCCAGAGAGAGGGAAGGACACTAGGATTCAAGCTGACCTTTGCAAAGGCATGTGGACATTCACTGGAAAGTGTGACAATGATGATTAAATAAATGAATGATACTCTCACTGCAGATGTCGCATGTGTGAAATGGTTGCATGCAGAAACAGTCTCATCGCGGTGAACACATTAGAATTACAATGGGATTTGATTGTCACATGTACCCGTGCACAGAGGTACATAAACACAAGGAGTTCTCTCTGAGCTTTCCATTCTCTGACGCTATCTTCACTACACAAACCAGAATTAACAGAAACGATTATCTTAGATACAAAACCAAACAAGTATTTTAAATGCAAAAAACAAATTTAAAATTCAAAAGCAGAAATACAAGAAACAGAGCCAAGAGTTGTACAGCACAGAAAGAGACCTTTCAGTCCAACCAGCCCATGTTGACCATTATCTTAAGCTAAACTAGTCTCACCTGCCTGCTCCTGGCCCATATCCCTCCAAACCTTTCCTACCCATGTACTTATCCAAGTACAGAGGGAATGCTGCATTGTCAGAGGGATCCCTGCACTGTCAGAGAGAGCCCCGCACTGCCAGAGGGAGCCCTGCACTGCCAGAGGGATCCCTGCACTGTCAGATAGAGCCCTGCACTGACAGAGGGATCCCTGCACTGTCAGAGGGATCCCCACACTGCCAGAGGGAATGCTGCACTGTCAGTGGGATCCCTGCACTGCCAGAGGGATCCCTGCACTGTCAGAGGGATCCCCACACTGCCAGAGGGAATGCTGCACTGTCAGAGGGATCCCTGCACTGTCAGAGGGAACCCTGCACTGTCAGTGGGATCCCTGCACTGCCAGAGGGTTCCCTGCACTGTCAGAGGGATCCCCGCACTGCCAGAGGGAATGCTGCACTGTCAGAGGGATCCCTGCACTGTCAGATAGAGCCCTGCACTGACAGAAGGAGCACTGCATTCTCGGAGGGGTTGCCTCATTATTGGAGGATCTGAATATTGTGATTTGCCTCATGATTAGTCTGTCAGCGTACCTTTAAGGGATGTGCCCACAGTATCCTATTATGTGCCCTGAGATCTCAAATTCCACCTTCACTCAGGTCACTTGAAGCACAGAAACATAGGAGCAGGAGTAGGCCATTCGGCCCTTCGAGCTGCCCCACCATTCAATATGATCATAGCTAATCATACAATCTCAGTATCCCATTCCCACCCTCTCCCCATACTCCTTGATCCCTTTAGCTGCAAGGGCCATGTCGAGCTTCCTCTTGACTATATCTAACAAACTGACCCCAACGGCTTTCAGCATGACTTGCTGTTGGAAACCCAACCCTTTTTGTAAGTGACTAGCTGAATGTTAGCTCACACATGGATGTGCCTGTGAATATAGATTATAATAGTAAGCTGTAATAAACATCTGTTGGATCTTTGAATATCACATTCTCCACTTGCTAGTATTTTTTAATATTATGAGGAACAAAACAAACATTGCTGCAACCATTAAACTATCCTATTGGAGGTAAGATGCATATTATGATTAGCAGTGATGGCCATTTATAAAGAAGGAACTCCACAATCTTAAAGGCAGATATTTGAAAACCTAACTGAAGATCAGCTAGGTAACAGCTCTGGCCATCAAACCATTCCGATACTCAGTGCCATCTGCTACTATGAGCACACATCTGTAATTATGAACTGACCAACCAGAAATTAGAGCAAATTTCTATCTGTGTGAAACTTCTTTCAAATTAAAAGTCCTGTCTCTCATTAAAAAAAATTCAAGTACCCGCAGTTCCTATTTATAAATACAGAAAATGCAACTTAAAAGAACATTTAAAGACAGGTTTCTTCACTAAAAAGGTCTAAATGCAGCTAAAAGTTAATTGTTTTTACCATTTTCGCAAGAAGAGAGAATCTCCCATCATGTTATCATTTCTTATTTTGTTATTTTAGTGACTAAAACATGTAAATGCAAGGCTGCAGTTCATCAAGCACCTCTCTTAAAGGGCATAAGGCCAAGGAAGGAGCAGTAACAAGCAAAAAGTAAAAGTGAAACTGAAGGAGAAAGGGGAGAAATAAACTGAGACAGAAACAAATCAACACTGCACTGCCTGCTGTCTTAATTCAAAAGATTTCCAAAATGAATTGGAAGGCGATTGTGAGCAGGAAGGGATTTGGGGGTAAGAGAGAATGGGAGGAAGCGAAGGACAGAGAAGGCGGTAGGAGAGGGGTGAGGGGGAGATGGGGAGGAGGAGAGGGGTAAGGGGTGAATGCACCTGGAGATGCTGAGAACTTATAGCTGCAGTGAACATTTGGCCCTCGACTTGATTTAAATTAGACATTTTCAAGTTCTGAGTGACAGGATTAAAATGCATTTTCTAATGTCTGGTTGCAGCCTGGTAAAAAAAAATGTAATGGGCCAAACTTTACTGTAAATGACAACTGAATACCACCTGCCAAGAGTCAGACTTCTTTTTCCTATTTAATCTCCAGAATACTTTGCACATTAAATTGCTTTGGCTGGGAGGCGGAAACAGCACAGATCCTTTAGCTGAGTATCTGTGTGAACAGGGCAAGTAACTCTGTTTCTCCTTATCCAATGAGATTTAATGAATATAACCTGTAGAGTTGTGTGTGGTAGTGGGTAATATCGCTAATCATGGAACTTCTCAGAAACCCCGGGTTCACGTCCCACTTCAGGAGATGACAACCACACAAAAAAAAAGAGTTCAAAGCATGTCAACCAGATTGCTTATGAGCCAGTAAATACTTCTGATATGCTTGATGGTCAGTAGTTAGAGCAGGCCTGGTCCTGTTTCTTGATCAGCCATCCTGCAAAAAGCAATAACAAACCATTGCAGTACTTTGCCAAGTCCATCATTGCCAATGTCCACTTAGTGTTTGGTACCTGAACAGAGACAGAGAAAAAGACTCTGCACCAGACGTGTGAGAACATTGAAACAGAAGCAGCAGCAGATCCTACATCTCGTCGAGTCTACTCAAAAACTCAGTACAATCAAAGGAACAAAATAAGTTATTCAGCGTGTCGAACACACCCCACTATTCAATATGATTATGGCTAATCGAATACTTTAACGTCTTTTAACTAGGCCATTCCCATAATGCTTTATGTCACTGGTGACCAGAAAGCTAACAATCTCTGCCTTGAACATATTCAACAACTGAGCTTCCCCAGCAGTCTGTGGTAGAGAATCTCAATGATTCACAACACTTTGAGCGAAAAAAAACTCCTCATCTTGAACCTTGGAGGCATCCCTCTTATTTTTAAATTGTGCCCCCGGTTCTAGAGGGGAAACATCTTACCTGCATCCACCGTACCTGTCCCCTGTCATATTTTGTAAGTTTCAATGAGATGACCTTTCATTCTTCGAAACTCTAGACAGTACAGGCCCAGTTGTCCAATCTCTCTTCACAGAACTATCATCCCAGAAGCAAGTTTGGTGAACATTCACTGCACTCCCTCTATGGTAATAATATCTTTCCCAAGATATGAAATCAAAATTGCACACAATATTCCAGGTTTGGTCTCACCAAGCTCCTATAATTAAAGCAAGATTTCACTAGTCCTGTACTGAAATCCTCTTGCAATAAAGGCAAACATTCCATTCGTCTTCCTAATAGCTTGCTGCATCTGCATGTTAGCCTTCAAAAACTTATTGTACATCAGCTGTTTCCAACTCTCACTATTTAAGAAATACTCTGTAAATCTGTTTCTCCTACCAAATGGCCTCACATATTTCCACATTACATTCCTTCTGCCGTGTTCTTGCCCATTCACTAAGCCAGTCCCAAAACCGCTTTATGTTTTCCTCACAATACACGTTCCCACTTAGCTTTGCATCATCTGTAAATTTGTAAATGTTGCTTTTGATATACATTGTAAACATCTGGGGTCCCAAATACTGAACCTTGCAGTATCCCACTTGTCACAGATTGCCAATGTGAGGAAGATCTTTTTATTTCTACACTCTGTTTCCTGATCATTTGCTAATCATTAATCCATGTCATTACATTACCTCCTTTCTGATGTGCTTTAATTTGTCGAACCAGTATCCTGTGGAGGACTTTACCAAAAGCTGTCTGAGAATCTAAGTGTACTGCATCACTGGCTCTCTTAATCAATTTTGTTGGTAAAATCATCAAACATCCTCACCAACGTCATCAAACACTATTTCCCATTCACAAATCCATGTTGACAATGTGCAATGCAGCTGAGTTGGAGATGGTCAAGAGCATCAAGTACCTTGGAGTGACAGTCATTAGCAATCTGTCCTGGAGTACCCACGTCAAAAAGACACAACAACGTTGCTTCTTTCTCAGAAATCTAAGGAAATTCAGCATGTCTGTCAGGACTCTCATCAACTTCTAAAGATGCACCATAGAAAGCACTCTATGTAGATGCATCATGGCCTGGTATGGCAACTGCTCTGCCCTGGACTGTAAGAAACTACAGCAAGCTCCGGACAGAGCTTTGTCCATCACACAAGCCAACCTTCCATCCGCTGCCTCCATCTACATTTCTCAATGCCTCAGAAAGGCTGCCAACACTAAAGAATCCTCCTACCCAGTTATAATCTTTTCCAAACTCATTTGTCAGGCAGAAGATACAAAAGCTTAAATGCACATACCAACATGTTCAAGAACAGCTTCTTCCCTGTTGTTATTAGACTTCTGAATGCACCTCTCAAATTTCAAATGTAATGTTGATGTTGCTTTTGTGAACCTACTTTGCAGCGGAAACTTTCTATTCCTTGCTCTATCCACTCATGCTACGATCTTTGTATGTTATGATCTGCCTGCAATATCAGGTGCAGTAGGCTTTGGGTTAGCATGGTGGCTTAGTGGTTAGCACTGCTGCCTCACAGCACCAGGGACCCAAGCTTGATTCCAGCCTTAAGTGACTGTCTAATTGGAGCTTGCTCATTCTTCCCATATCTGCGTGGGTTTCCTCCGGATACTCTGATTTCCTCCCACAGTCCAAAGATGTGTAGATTAGGTGGATTACCTATGCTAAATGGCCCATAGTGTTCAGTAATGTGCAGGCTGGGTGGATTAGCCATGGGATGTGCAGAGTTACAGAGATAGGGTCTGGATGGGCTGAAGGGCCTACTTCCACACTGTAGGAATTCTGTGATACTATATTGCATGCATAACAAAGCGTTTCACTGTACCTAGGTACATCTCAACAATAAATCAAGTCAATCAGATCATTATTAACCAGAAGTCTATTTATTCACTCCTTGATAATAGATTCTAGCATTTGCAATGGAGTCACATTTGCTAACTTCCAGTCTTCAGGAATCATTCCAGAATCTATGGAATTTTGCAAGATAATCATCAATGCATTGACTATCTCTATAGTGATATCCTTCAAAACTCTGGGATGTAGTCCATCAGGATTTATCAACTTTCAGCTCCATTACTTACAGTTATAGAGTCATAGTGATGTACAGCATGGAAACAGACCCTTCGGTCCAATCCGTCCATGCTGACCAGATATCCCAACCCAATCTAGTCCCACCTGCCAGCACCCGGCCCATATCCATACTTCTTCCAGTACAATCAAAGAATTATCAAATCCCTACAGTGTGAAAACAGGCTATTTGGCCCATCGAATCTACACTGACCTTCTGAAGAGTTTCCCACCCAATCCCACCCCTCCATCCTATCCCTGTAACCTGCATTTCCCATGGCTAATCCACCTAACCTGCACATCCACAGGGGCGGATTTCCGACGCCCCTGCCCCAAGTCCCTCCTCCCTACCTTTTATCTTAGCCTGCTGGACAAACTTTCCTCATTCCTGAAGAAGGGCTTATGCCCGAAACGTCGATTCTCCTGTTCCTTGGATGCTGCCTGACCTGCTGCGCTTTTCCAGCAACACATTTCCAGCTCCCCTTATATTTCTCTATCTGTCCCTTGATTTTTCCTGCCCTCTCGATATCACTCTGTCTATCTCTATTAATAGATGACCCCAAGAGGAGAGCTGGGAAACTCTTGCTTGCTATCAGCTTCACACATTTAACACCATCCACACTTTCCATGGACAATCAGAAAGATGCTGAGAAGATTTGGAAAGTTCTGAAAGACATGCTCAAGGTAAGGCTGAACTTCAGGAACAACAGAATCCCACCCAAGGATCTATTGACCGGTTTATCAGATTATGTCACAGCAAAGGGCATGATTGTGACTCTTCCAAAGAGGAACTCTCAGAGAAGCTCATCAAATTAGTCATGGTGTTTACACCAATTCTACTCTGTAGGCATGTAAATGTGCTGAAAATGTGTTGCTGGAAACGCGCAGCAGGTCAGGCAGCATCCAAGGAACAGGAGAATCGACGTTTCAGGCATAAGCCCTTCTTCAGGAATCAGGCTTATGCCAGAGATGTCAATTTTCCTGCTCCTCAGATGCTGCCTGACCTGCTGCGCTTTTCCAGCAACACATTTTCAGCTCTGATCTCCAGCATTTGCAGCCCTCACTTTCTCCTCCGGCATGTAAATGTGGCACATCATTGACTTATTAGTTGTAGATGGATATAACTGATTCTTCCAATGCAGTCAACAGCTGTGAGGGTCAGCAATGTAACCACAGCATCTCGAACAGATGTGATTTACCTCACCAACCCCAAAAGCAATCCAACTTCTCCTGACATCAGTAATGGATGTGCCACCAAAAGGACATTGAGCAGGCGTGAGAAGGAAAACCTAAGTTCAGAAACTAAGCCTGAACGGCATCACATTGCTGCCTGACCCACCGGGTTCCTCCTGCATTCGTGGTGTTTGGTCCAAAACCAAACACTTGCAGCAAGAGAATGTTAAGGAGGTTTATCAGTACAAAGGCATCCCTGAGACTCAGAGTCAACCAAATGACAGGCAAATTTCACAAGGTGGCCAATCTTTCTACATTAACCTCAGACACTCTGTTGATGGAATAAGGCAATCAGAAACTTTTACAAATATTCAAATCAAATGTCCTGAAAAGGTGGGATGATACCTACTGAAAGCTACAATCCATACAAGAACTAGTGCTCGTGCCAACATATTGCCAGTTTGCATTCTGATACTCTGCAGTTCAACCAACAAGAGACCATGGCACAGTGTATAACAGATCACACTGCAGAGGTAATCCACCAGCTCATCCTGACTTCCCAACATCTTTGAACCAGAAGGCAGCAGTGGCCCAACAGTGACTCTGCACATGTCTCAGTAAGGTCACAATTCAGGGGGTTCAGACAAACAGACTGGGTATGACTCAATGAGTCAGTTAATGCTGAAGGCATTCTCAAGTTTGGTCGGAGCCAGTGTGAGCTGTAACAATTGGCAACTACCAAAGGACAGTAACGACAAGTTTCACAAAAGATCATGATCCAGGGATGGTCTTACAGTATTAAGCAAGTACATGAGAACATTCATGCATTTTGGTTTTACAGAGAATTTGGAAAATCACGACATGTCATTTTCAAGGGAAGGTATGACAGCAAGGTATCAGGTCCGTGTTACACCTGGGTTTTGAATACACAAGTTAAACACATGAAACTCTGGCCAGGAATAAATCAGGTTATTCACAACTGAGGCACAGCAAATGTGACAAATGTAGCAGCTGAAGGAGTCTTTACAACTACATGCTTTTCCATTCGTTCCTTTCACTCCTGGGTTGCAGGGAGCAGGAGACCCACTCACATTGCACAGGAAGATTATAACTCCATGATGGGTCACTTCCACAAATATCCCCTTTATTTCCTGACTTAACAACCATCACTGACACAATGACTGTGACTTGCAATGTATTCAGCGCCCTGACATGGATCATGTCTGACAACGGACTGCCATGCAATGGCAGACCATACAGAGAGTCGAGAGTGTGATGCTGGAAAAGCACAGCAAGTCAGGCAGCATCTGAGGAGCAGGAGAAATGATGTTTCAGACAAGAGCTCTTCGTCAGGAATGAGGCCATATAAACCATATTGGAAGTGACTCCCTACCATGTTATCATCTCATAGTCCTCACTCCAGTGGTCTGCAGAATGAATATTACACATTATCAGGTCAATGGTCATTAAGTATTGGCAAACTAAGCTGCCTTTCCATGCACCGGCAATGGAAAAGGGATTACCAACCCAGCACAGTTTATACTCAGTACTGAAGTGAAAAGGACCTTTTTCTGTAACCAATGATGACCCTTGTTTCAAATGACTTTATTGGTGCGAAATTCTTTGGGATATCCTAAGATTAAGAAATGCACTATGGAAATTCAATCTTTATTTTACCCAAAACAAAAAATAAGATCCTCTTTTCCAGGATAAATGATGACCTGCTTCTGCTCCTGGGCTTCAAGCAATGGTAAGTATTTAGCTATTGAAATGCTGACAAAGTGTACCATTGTTCACGATGCATTGCTGGGTTTTGCAAAGCATTGCCAATGATCTTGTGGGCACCATTGCCTTTTCAATGTGGCACAGCTGAAACTGTGAAATAACTGAGGAACACAACATCTGCACAAACCCTGGAGTTGGAACTCCTTCTGCTCCTGTTGGGAGCAACCTTTCTTACTGCCAACTCTGATAATCCCTGACGCTTGGCATTACACAATGATGTTTGCGAACTGTGAGGAATGAAGTCGCATCCCAAGTCTTGGGAAGTGTTATCATTAATGAAAGCATTGACAAAGGAAACAGAATTCAGGCAGAGCTGTCTAAGCCTGGGGAAATCTTAAAGAGTTCCAGTTCATGTTCATGATGTCTCAGAAAACATTCATTATCTTCAATGTAAGCAATGAAGAGAATTGACAAGCCATCTGAGTCTCAGTGTACTCACCAGTCAAAGGGAATTTCATGTTTGCTTTGCCTTTGTGCTAAAAGTACAGGCAATCACTTGGAACTGAAATTCCAAGAGGATGGAAGAGAATAATCAAATACGTTTTTATCCTGCAACCTTGTAAATCTCAAGTCATTATTTTACATTGTTATTTATTGATTTGAGCCTGTGTATAATTTCATAGCTGCCACACATAAAGGAAATACATGAAGGTAAGGGCATTCTCACTTCAAGCTTAATTGTTTGTGCAGCAGCTTAATAAAATATGACTGCTCCACGGAAACACCAATAGATTCGATAGACTGGCTGCTATAAAGATGGTCATAGCTGATGGACAGAGTGTTCACCTGTCAGCCAGTTAATCACCCTGTAAATTCTCCAATCCACACTGCTCAACCAGAGAACATCAATGAAACGGAAGGCTGTAACAGCGGAATTCTCCCACTTGCTTCACTCTCCCATTCATTTATTCGAATCTGACTAGCTATCTGCCTGTCCCATTGCTCTCTACATTGACACACTGCTGTAGATCACTGCTTACCCCTGTACAATGTGAACAGTATTGGACCACATTCCACATTTAAAAATCACACAACACCAGGTTATAGCCCGACAGGTTTAATTGGAAGCACTAGCTTTTGGACAACCACTTGATGAAGGAGCAGTGCTCCGAAAGCTAGTGCTTCCAGATAAACCTGTTGGACTATAACCTGGTGTTGTGTGATTTTTAACTTTGTCCACCCCAGTCCAACACCGGCATCTCCAAAACATTCCACACTCCACTCTTCTGTCAAAGCCATGCCTCACGGTTGCTCACTCCCCACAATGATGGAGAGTCCACACAATCAAATGGACATTATTCTGCTGCTAAGGTGCACTTTGCGTGTGTGTGTGAATTAACAATAACACCCAGTAGCTGGGTCATTTCATGCTCAGTAAGCTCTTGTTCTATACACAGTGATGATATTGTTGGGAGCAGGCAAACATCAGAGGAAGTCTTGTTTTTGTGGTGGTTGGAGTGAGCACTCATTGGAAGGCACAGGAAGGGTTTGACGAGATATGAGCCAAGTGCTGGCAAATGGGACTAGGCCAGATTGGAATGTCCGGTTGGTGTAAACAAGTTGGACCGAAGGGTCTGTTTCTGTGCTGTATGACTCTATAACTGCTGGTTTGGAAAGGCTATATAAGAGGACTCCTTATGATGACTGGACCTTTCGTCAGCAGTTTCACATCAAACTAGTGTTTCCTTTCCTGGTTCTATCAGCTGCCTCTTGCTCCCACACCCACCAGTCAAGGTCAGCTGACGCAAGCTGTCTTCACTGTTGGGTCTTGGAAGAGTTTACAAGGTTCCTCACAATCTCACTCATTCACCAGGGGTACAATTCACAGATATTGGTACACATCCTGGCCAGTATAATCGGCATTGAAACAGAATTGATCTATTCCTTGGCATGGGAGCTGAGTTGAGGGCAACCACACAATGTATCTAAATTTTAATAGCGACACAGAGTGAGGGCTCACTTTAAGAGTTGGCCTAAATAGCTGTTAGCCTTAGACAGCCTTTGTCAACAACACCATTTCTTTGAGATGATGCTAACAAGATAACAAAACGGTTCGATTGCACTGAAGTTAGTGCTGTCAGTGCTGATCTGCATTGTAATTTTCTCAGGGCTCTCGCTGATAAAGTAGTTCTATTTTCTTTAAGCCAGTAGTAAGTCCAAAAGCATTGTCTATGTTCATGAACAGCTTAAAACCAGCTGTGTTGTGCTTGACAGGGGGGGTCAACAAAGCTCAGTGTCCTGTGTTTATGGGACTTTTGTGTAACTGCAGGTCAAAGAAATGGCTGTCTGTTTGGAACAGGACCATGTGCGCCGTTGTCGAGTCTCCCTCGGTCTTTTGAGGCCCTGTGTGAATGAAAGCTGGTTATAGCCAGGCTCTGACTGGACATAATAAACTATCCAATACTCATCACTAGCTGCACTGTTACTGGCATTCATCCCAGCTCAGCCCCAACTCCACCTCCAGACCCAGCTCCACCTCCCAGACCCAGCACCACCTCCAGACCCAGCTCCACCTCCAGACCCAGCTCCACCTCCAGACCCAGCTCCACCTCCAGACCCAGCTCCACCTCCCAGACCCAGCTCCACCTCCAGACCAAGCACCACCTCTAGACCCAGCTCCACCTCCAGACCCAGCTCCACCTCTAGACCCAGCTCCACCTCCAGACCCAGCTCCACCACCAGACCCAGCTCCACCTCCAGACCCAGCTCCACATCCAGACCCAGCTCCACCTCCAGACCCAGCTCCACATCCAGACCCATGAGTTTCCAATCTTCAGGAAAATCTCTCCAGGTCATCTTCCTCCTGGAGAATGGTCACTTGTCACCCTCGATTTGATTTGATTTATTGTAGTCATGTGTACCGAAGTAAAGTGAAATGTTTTGTTTTGTGAATAGTCCAGGCAGATCATAGCAAACAAAGACATACAGGTCACAGGGTGCTTAGACAGAGTGAGGCACACGGGGTTGCAGCTGCACAGGGTGTGTGCGTAGCAAGATCAAGGTTATGTGAAGTTAGAGAGGTCCATTCAGCCGTCTGATAACAGCAGAGAACCTGTTGCTGCATGTGTTCAAGGTTCTGTACCTCCTTCCTGATGGAAGACTATTGCCACCTCCGCCTCACACCCCCCCAACTCCAACCCCCCCCACCCCAACCCCCACACAACC
>NC_057750.1:882672-887799 GCF_004010195.1 Chiloscyllium plagiosum
CACCCCATCCCCTATACCCCAATCCTGTTCCACCCCCATAACCCATTCCCATTTCATGCCCACCTCTTCCCTCCCACATTCCAGCCACATTGCTGACGTTCGAAGACTTTAGGAAGATGAAAATGAGCGAGCAGGTGGATCACACATCAGGAAACTGATTCATTCTCTTTAGCTACTGTCTTGCACATAACCTCATGACCTTTATGTTTCGATAAGGAGTTCCTTCACGTCGATGTGCACTGTGTCTGTGCTGACTGCTTTTTTGTGGGCACTCCCGAATTCCTGGTTACTGCTGAAGATGTGTCATTTCTCACAGACCTCTCAAATCCAATTCCAACCTGTTTGGAGCATAAAGTTGTGAATTTTTGAGCATGCCCCATTTTCCGTGAGTTCCTGCAGGTGGATTTGCAAACATTAATCCGAACATTTTGATCTCAGTGAGTGCAATGTGCTCCTGCTTGATTGGAATGGTCTCAGCTTCATCTTTACATATTAAACACTTCTGCTTGCTGTCTCATTTGTTTTAAATGATATTGTCATGTAATTGTCAAACCTGAGGCTTTTAAATTTGTTTTCCACCTCAGTGTTCTTGAAATTTATTTATCTCCTTTCCCAGCTTTCCATTTTATCATCTTTATATTCAGAAGGTGTACAGGGTTATGTTTCTCTCTTCTTGTCCCCAGTCCTCACTAAGTCTCCGCTAACAAACACAATTTCCAAGAGAATTTCCAAAGTTGATTTTGAAATTGCCGCAAGTATGGTAATAAGCTGAGAGAGTGAGTAGAGATGGGCACAGGGTGATGGGGTGAAGCTGGTGATGGGGTGGGTAGGTCTGGCAGAGCAGAGGTTGCAAATTCAGTAACAGGCTCATCCCAGATTTTATACTGTAATGAAAAACCAAAAGACCTGTGGATGAGGTAAATCAGAAACAAAAACAAAAGCTCAGCAGGTCTTGGCAGCATCTGTGGAGAGAAATCAGAGTTAACGTTTCAGGTCCGGTGACCCTTCCTTAGAATACACCCATTCTGGAGAAAGATTAACTCTGGTTTCGCTTCACAGATTTTGCCAAACCTGCTGTATTATATTGTAATGTCAAGATGAAGATATTTCAGCACACTGTAATCAGCTGGAGCAGTGGCTGGAATTTTACCGGAGTCTGAGAGGCAGGGGGCTATGTTGAGATTTCTCATGGAATCACACCAGATCTCCATCGAGGATGACCTCAAAGTTAGGAGCAGCTTGCTTTCACTTTTCACAAGTGATATGGGGAGTTCCTCCCGGGCTCGCAGTGAAACGGAGATTATCACTTGGTCAACATTTTGTTGATGGCCAAACTCACCTCATTAATATGCAGCTCCCTGCGTTAACTCAGCAAGCACGCTTGACTTTCAGAAATCACAGCATGGCAACCAGAACAGGTATCTGGAGGCTTGGGATCATCATCAGCTCCAAAGGATCACCAGGCACCGAGATCACTGAGCACTCCATGGGCACCAACCACACACACCCCACATCCACAGACATTTGTACCTGACATGTGCCATTCTCTGAGAACCCTCGTGGTATATCCCTGATCCACTTCGAGGATGTTTCAGCCCTTCGTTGCTGCCCCTCGGACACCCCTGGGAATTCTCACAGTAACATTGTAGCAAGGGCACGGTGCTCCAAGCAATCCTTTTTGCCAAGTGTCAATCTCCTGGTTTGTCACCATAAGCCTGTCCACCATTCCTACCCAAAGAACCAACCAATGTCCTCTCGAAGGCTTCAACTGAACTGGCCTCCCCCAGGTTTCCAGGCAGAGGCCCTTGCCACTCACTGCATGAAAAACTCTTTCCTTATCTCCCAGTTGCTTCATTGACCAAACACTTTGATTCTATACCCTCCCATTCTTGTTCCTTTACCAGAGGGAACAATTTCACTCGGTTCTACCCCTTCCTCCTCTCAGCTTTCATTTCTTGCTCACCACATTTATTTTTTTAAAAAAGGTTTTAATGTTCTTTGGACCCGAGTCATTCACAAAGCTTTCACATAAACTTGTAAAATTCAGGAGGTTCCTCAGTCCTAATCTTATTTGTAGGAACTAAATATGCAAAATCAAGACTGATGATCCATTCCTGAGGTACTTGTGCACTCAGAACAGGACAGTATCCAAGACCTGTCACATAGAGTTTATGTTAACATTAATAATGAATTCACCACTATCCCCTTCTGCAGTCTATAACTATTCACACTCCTCATCCATGTGACAGGGTCCTTTATGAAGTGGATCTGAGCCAGATCACCAAGCCTTGTGACTGGCGAAGGGTGACTTCAGACGCTGATCAAAGGGTCATAGCTGTAAGAAAGCGGCGTGCTGGACTGAAGGTGAACATCTGGGATGTATAGTCATCGAGTCATACAGGATGGAAACAGGCCCAACCAGTCCATGCTGACCAGAATCCCAAACTAAACTAGTCCCACCAATCTGCTCCTGGCCCGCGAAACTCTTAAACCTTTCTTATTTATTAACTTATTCAAATGTCTTTTAAACTTTGTCACTGAACCCATATCCATCTGGACGTTCATTTCACGCACGAACCACTCACAATGTAAAAAGATTACCCCTCATGTCTTTGTTAATCTTTACCCTCTCACCCTAAATATATGCCCCTTAGTCCCCCACCCTAAGGAAAAGACACCTGCCACTCACCTTATCGATACCCCTCATGATTTTATCAACCTTCATAAGGTCACCCCTCCACCTCCTACACTCCAGTGAAAATGCCCCAGCTTATCCAGCCACTCCTTACATCTCAAATATTCCATTTCTCCATTTCCTCCACCCTCCATGACATGGCTTAGAAAGGGTGGACGCTGGGAACTTGGCTCCGTCAGGCGGGGTGACTAGGACCTGTGGGCACAGCCTTAGAATTAGAGGGGGTCAATTTAGAATGGAGATGAGGAGATATTTCTTCAGCTAGAGAGTGGTGGGCCTGTGGAATTCATTGCCATGGAGCACAGTGGAGGCCAGGACATTAAATGTCTTCAAGGCAGAGATTGATAAATCCTTCATCTCGCAAGGAATTAAGAGATATGGGGAGAGTGCGGGTAAGTGGCGTTGAAATGTCCATCAGCCATGATTGAATGGCAGAGTGAACTTGATGGGCTGAATGGCCTTACTTCCACTCTGATGTCTTATGGTCGTATGGTCCATTTCCAGCAACATCCTGGTAACCCTCTGCAGTTTAATAACATCCTTCCTACAACAGAGCCACCAGAACTGGACACAGGAAAGTATTCCAGCAGAGGCCTCACCAATGTCCTGTACAACCTCAACATAACGTCCCAACTTCTACAGTCAACGCAATGAAGGCAAGAATGTTAAACACCTTCGTAACCTGTGTTGCAAATTTCAAAGAATTATGCAGCTGAACTCCTAGGTCTCTCTGTTCTATAATACTATCCAATGCCCTACATGAAATTGGTAATAGCCAGATAATCACGGGAACTTGTAAAGGAGAATAAGCAGCAATTATCTGTTGCAGCTACAGTGCAGACAAAACCAGCAGTACTGAAATTCTCAACATTGGCTATCAATCCCTCTCAGATTCAGAATGCGAATAGATGATCAAACACAAACATACCCTATCTCAGACTTCTCTCATCTTGGCTTAAAATCTATGCTGCCAGCACTGTGTGAAGGGAATGCCCTCAATTTACCTGCATTTTATTGATGCCATATTTCGCTGAGTATGTCAATAATGACAGCAGGTACAAAAAGTCAACATCAAAGCCTACTTATCAACTCCACTTCTCTCCACAGATGTTGCCAGACTTGTTGAGTTTCTCCAGCACTCCTCTGTTCACCTTTTAGTTCAGTTGACTGGAAGGCTGGTTTGCAATGCAGCTCAACAGTTTCAGTTCAATTCCCACACTGGCTGAAGTTATCGTGAACTTCTCAAACTGTCCTCTTGCCTGAGACATGATGGCCCTCAGGTCAAACCACCACCAGTCGCCTCTCTTCAAGAAGGGAGAACAGCCCTGTGGCCTGGTAAGGCAATGGGGATTCTACCTTTCAATACTGCTAGTGATGACAAATTTCAACAACAACAATACCTGCATTCCTATAGCATCTTTCACAAAGTGAACTGTCCCAAGGTGTCCAAATACAGCAATATTCTCAGTATATCTGATATTTATCCACACAAGGAGGTGGTGGTTAGTCGAAGAGGCAGATTCAATAGAGCATTCTGAAATAAAAGGGAAAAGGTAAGGGCTAAAGAGGGGAAATTCCAGAGCTTGGCCTCTATGCAGCAGAAAGCAAAGCAGCCAGTGACAAAGTGAATTAGCTGGGGTATGTACCAGAGGGCAGAATTGGAAAAGAGTATGGGGGAAGATGGAATGTTGTAGAGACAGTAACAGAGGAAGCGAGGAAGGGGGTTAGTCCCTGGAGATGAAATGGGAAACTAAATTTCAACAATTTCACAAGCACTAACATTAACTTGCTCCCTTCTCGGTTTCCCTCTTGAACTTTTCTAATCTGAATCGGATTAACCTTGGTGTGGCGATGCAGTGAGAATGATGGGAGCTGCCATTTCCAGATGGTTAGAATATTATCAGTCAGCAGTGCGAAAGAACAGGAAGTCGGAGCAGAGTTACATATTTTCAAACAAAGAATGTTATCATCCCTTAGCACTGTACAGACTCTCTGAAAGGAACGCACAGAAGTAGGTTCAGAAAATTCTTGAGCTTCGATGGTGAATAATTGAGGGTTGTCATGGCAACGATATGCTGAGTGCAAGACAGTGGAAGCGTCAGTATTGCTGTCCATTCAATGTACCATCACCTTCACAACATGATGATCCCGTTAGCAATATCCTTATGAAGAAAAGAAGAGTGTGTGTGTTTGTTTGTGTGTGTGTGTCTCTGTGTGTTTGTTTGTGTGTGTGTGTCTCTGTGTGTCTATGTGTTTATGTGTGTGTGTGTCTCTGTGTGTGTTTGTGTGTGTGTGTCTCTGTGTGTTTGTTTGTGTGTGTGTGTCTCTGTGTGTGTGTGTGTTTTGTGCCTGTGTGTGTGTGTGTGTGACAGACGGAAATACGTACAGAGACTCAGACACAATCACATATACAGAGAGATGTGCAAAGACAC
>NC_057750.1:891114-924217 GCF_004010195.1 Chiloscyllium plagiosum
TGTGTGAGAGAGTGTGTGTGTGTGCGTCTGTGTGTGAGAGTGTGTGTGTGTGTGTGTGAGAGTGTGTGTCTGTGTGAGAGTGTATGTGTGTGTGTGAGAGTGCGTGTGTGAGAGTGCGTGTGTGAGAGTGTTGTTTCAGAGTGGAAGGTTATTGATCTTAGTATCAAGTTAACACTTCACATGTTTGGGTGAGAGTGCGTGTGTGAGAGTGCGTGTGTGAGAGTGTTGTTTCAGAGTGGAAGGTTATTGATCTTAGTATCAAGTTAACACTTCACATGTTTGGGCATTGTCGTCATAGCAACCTGCCATGTGTTTTGAAAGAGTTAAAAATGTTTTGGTCATTGTATTTGTTATAATGTCATCCCCAAAGAAGAGAAATGGTTAATTTTGGGATCATGGACTGTGTAGGTGCTCATAATATTGTTAATAAAACGTCAGGGGAAACAAATGTGTGTGAAGTGATCAGTGGAAGGACGATCCTAAACTGGGGAAAACTGAAGAATTCTCAACGTTCCCAGCTAAAAAATATGAATTGGAAGGAATCACAAAGAAAGGAAGAGAGAATTTGCGAACATGCAGCAAGTTCCATGGCATCTCAGAAAGCTTCATGGTCGATTAGGTCATTGTCAGAAACATAGCAGCTAGCTTCTGCACAGCAAGATCCCAAAAAACAGCTATAAGTTAAATTCCATACAGAATGTGTTGGTGCTCTTGATTGAGGGATAAACACTGACCATTGGTCATTCTTACAGCACACTGGTTAGGCCACTTTTGGAATACTGCCTGCAGTTCTGGTCTCCCTGCTATTGGAAAGACGTTGTAAAACTCGAAAGGGTTTGGAAAAGATTTACACGGATGTTGCTGAGGTTGGAGGGTTTGGGTGAAAGGGAGAGGTTGAATGGAATTGGGCTGTTTTCCCTGGAGCGTTAGAGGTTGAGGGCTGACCTTATAGAGGTGTATAAAATTATGAGAGACATGGATAGGGTAAACAGACAAGGAGTTCAAAACTAGAAGGTGTAGGTTTAAGGTGGGAGGGGAAAGGTTGAAAGGGGAAGCATCAACAGATCCCCTGATCACAAGTAAAAAACGTAATCATGGCATAAAGAGGATCAAGTGTGGGAGATTTAGAGAAGATAGTTTCTATTGAGATTTTGGTGGACCTTATTTTCATTGTGTGCCAGTTGGGCATTTTGTTGTTCTCTAATGGGTCAGTAACTGAATACAGGAAACAATTCATCCATCCTGACACGGTGACTCAGTGATTAACACTGCTGCCTCACAGTACCAGAGATCTGGGTTCGATTCCACCCTCGGGCGACTGTCAGTGTGGAGTTTGTACATTCTCCCTGTGTCTGCGTGGGTTTCCTCCGGGTGCTCCAGTTTCCTCCCACAGTCCAAAGATGTGCAGGTCAGGTGAATTGACCATGGGAAATGCAGGGTTACAAGGATAGGGGAGTGTGGTGGGTCTAGGTAGAATGCTCATCAGAGGGTTGATGTGGACTCAATGGGCTGAATGGCCTATTTCCATGCTGTAGGGATTCTATGATCTCTGATTTAGAATATCCCACCTGGTATGGACCAGACAAACCCCCTTCACATATATCAGAGAGGTAGCCTTGATCCTAACATTTATCTTATCGAAAGGCAAAGTAAGGCGCTGTGTTTCAGGTGTAACTCGATTAATCACACTACTCGGTTTAAGCAGGCATACTTTAACCTTACTCCCAGTTAAAATACAAACAAAAGAAAGAAGAATTGGTCTAACTTTAACTCTATTGGAAAACTTAACAGAATAATAGATCATTTAACCACTAAATAGCAACTGTTCCAATATAGTAACATCCATAAACATACTCTTGGCAAAAGGCAACTTCAGTAAAATAGATTGTATCAAATATGATTCAAGAAGCAGAGAGAAAACCCAAGCTTTTAGCTGGAACCGTGAGAGAGATGTAACAACTTCCACATCCAGTTTCAAAATCCCCAGCAACTACTGAAACCTAAACTAAAATCCTGGCTCTGTGGGAGCCTGACCCCACCCTTTCAGGCAGCTTCTATTGTTCCAATTTTAATAAAAACACACAAAGCCTCACAAGCTGTTTACTTTATGGCTTTGAACAGACCACCCCCCCATTTCTGTCTCAACCTCTCTTCATAACCAAAGGACAAATTCCACTTCTGAAACCCATAATATTGTCACACATCCATAAAGACACTGACTATCTTGACCAGTCTAGACTAGGGGCTGTCTCCAACTCTGTACCTGCCCTCCACTGGGGTGGAGAAAGATCTCACTTCAGTCAAACTGTATCACCAGTTTATGACCAAGGTCCTTTGTCATGTCCTACAGGGCAGTGAGAGATAGACTACCGATCGCAGTTTTGCCAGCAACTACTCAGAATTCCAAATCAGGTGCCACCTCATTTCTCACCAGTGCCTGGGAGATCATTGCCCTGCAGAGAGATGAGGTGAGAGTATCTCACATTGAGACAGTGTCATCACAGCTCACTAGTGAGACTGTCATGTATAAAACATGGTAGTAAGTTTGCAGCTATCACCAGGATTGATGGTATAGTCAATAGTGAACAGATTATCTAAGATTATAAAGAGATCTTGATCAACTGGGTCAATGGGCAGATGGAGTTTAATTTGGATTAATGTGAGTATTGCATTTGGTAAAATAAACAAAGGCAGGACTTGTACAATTAAAAGCAGGGCCTTGGACAGTGTGGCAGAACAGAGAGACCTCGGGGTTCAGATACATAATTCTTTAAAGTTTGCATCACAGGTAGACAGGGAGGAGAAAGTGAGGATTGAAGATACCGGAGATCAGAGTTGAGAGTATGGTGCTGGAAAAGCACAGCAGGTCAGACAGCATCTGAGGAGCAGGAGAGTCGACGTTTCAGGCAAAAGCCCTTCATCAGGAATCACAGGTAGACAGGGTCATTAGGAAGGCATTTAGCATGCTTGCCTTCATTGATTAGACCTTTGAGCATCGGAGTAGGGATGTCATGTTGAGATTGTACAGGATGTTGGTGAACTCTCTTCTGGAGTAGTATGTCCAATTCTGGTCACCTTGTTATAGGAAGGATGTTAATAAGCTGAAGAGGGTTCAGAAGAGATTTACCAAGATGTTGCCGGTAATGGAGGGTTTGAGATATAAGGAGAGGCTGGATAGGCTGGGACCTTTTCACTGGAGCGTAGGAGGTTGAGAGGTGACCTTATAACAGCTCATAAAATCATGAGAGGTATAGAATGGCAAATGTCTTTTCTTTCGGGTGGGGGAGTGCAAGACTAGGGGACATATTTTAAGGTGAGAGGAGAAAGATTTTAAAAATACACGAGGGACAACTTTTTTACACAGAGGGTGGCTTGTGTGTGGAATGGACTTCCAGAGGAAGTGGTGGATGTGGAAACAGTTACAACGTTTAAAAGACATTTGGATAAGGACATGAATAGGAAAGGTTTAGAGGGATATGGGTCAGGAGCAGGCAGCTGGGACTCGTTTAGTTTGGGAAATCTGGTCAGCATGGACTTGTTCAACCGAAGGCCTATTTCCGTGCTGTATAACTCTGTGACTCTAGAACTATGACTTTTGGTGTTTCATCCATAAGGTGGAAAATCAGATTGCTTTTCCTCCTCAGGAATCTCACCTTCTTCCCACTTTGCTGCATTTCCCAAATCTCTTTCCACTGCCCATTCAGTCATTGGAAATATTCTGCTGTCTGAATCTGCCGATTCAGTTGAGTGAGTCTGAGATGAACAGACTGAAAGAGCTCTTTGTGCATTTCGATAAGTCTCTCACTATCCAGACTTCCCGGCCCAGTAATTCCTTTACCCCCTGCCATTGTGGACAAGGACAGCTTGCAGACAACTTTATTAAGGAGTCGCCCTATGATGAGAGATCCTCGCAGGAGGGGAAAGATCAAAATGCAATTTCAAATCTAAAGAAGGGTCACTGGGCCACAGACGTTAACTCTCTCTCTCTCTCTCTCTCCACAGATGCTGCCAGACCTGCTGAGTTTCCCTGTTTTTCTTTCAGATTTCCAACATCACCAGTTTTTTTTTGTTTTATTTTAATTAAAAGTTATTTTTCTGACTCTATTCTCCTGATCTCTTGCCTGGGAAGTGATGCCCTGTATCTCTTCCACAGGCCAGTCGCCTGCCTGCTCTGATTTTGAGCAGATTGGTCCAACTGACCTTCCTCTGAGTAACAGAGAGGAACATCACCCACTGTCCATTCAGACGTGAATATGTAGCAGCTGTTTCTGCTGCTTTTAATAAACGGCACACAGCCCTGAACTCAAGGTTGGGAGCTGGTTTGCAGGAACTCTGGTCTCTGGTGGTAATTAAAGAGATGGCAGGTTATCTCCAACTGCTGCATTAATCAAAAATCCAATATTCATTCTTCAACACGCGCGCCTTGTTAACTATTTATTGATTGAAGATTTCTTTTTATTCACTGGTAGGATATGGGCATCATTGGCTGGGTCAGCTGTTTTTACTATATAGTCAGAGTTAATTGCCCATCCCAGAGAGTAGTTAAGAGTCAACCCCATTTCTGTGGGTCTGGAGTCACATGTGGGCTAGACCAGGTAAGGATGGCAGTTTCCCTCCCTAAAGGACATTATTGACCCAGGTGGGTTTTTCCTGACAGTCAATAATGGATTCATGGCCATCATTAGACTCTTAATTCTAGAGATTTTGTTGAATTCAAATTCCACCAACAGCTACCATGGCATTCAAACCTGGATCCCTGGTGGGTCTCTGGATTAAGAGTCCAGTGACAATACCACTAGGCCATCATCTCCTCTATAATTTATTGCCCGTCCCTAGTTGCCCCCTTGAGAAGGTGGGGGTGAACTGCCTTCTTGAACCTCTGCAGTCCATATGCTGTGGGTTGACCCACAATGTCCTTTGGAAAGGGGACGCTATGACCTAGTGGTATTATCACTAGAGTATTTAGCCTGAAACTCAGCGAATGCTCTGTGGTTCAAATTCAATTTTTAAAAATCTGTAATTAAGAATCTAATGATGACCATGAACCCATTGCTGATTGTCAGAAAAACCCATCTGATTCACTAATGTCCTTTAGGGAAGGAAACTGCCATCCTTACCTGGACTAGCCTACATGTGACTCCAGTCCTACAGCAATGGGGGTGACTCTTAACTGCCCTCAATGGTGCGCCAGGTGAGAGCTCCCTATTCACGACCAAAGGTCAGAGTGTTGTGGACTTGTTCCCTTCCCTCAACCCAGCTCAGTGGAGCCTGATCAATCACTAAACTACCCAACAGTCTGAGGAAATGGGGGTAAGTCTCTGAAGACTGAAATGAGGAGAAATGTTTTCACCCAGAGAGTGGCAAGCCTCTTTCGGAAACTGTTGAGGCCAACGCATTGAAGACTTTCAAGAAAGCTGTAGGTATCGTTCCAATCACAGAGAGTCACATGGCATAGAAACAATTCTTGGGATCAAAGAGTATTGGGAGAAAATGGGAACGAAGACTGAGTTAGATGACAAAGGGGCAATGCTCCAAAAGCTTATGATTTCAAATAAACCAGTTGATCTATAACCACCATGGTCTGACTTCTGACCAGCTCTGTACAGAGAGCAGCAAGTTCCCCTTCCAAGTGAGTAATGTCCAGGAGTTCAAGCCTGAAACCAAGCACTCCAACTGAATTCTCTGCGATTCATGTGTGTGCCTGATGAAGTCAGTGTGTAACTCCCCTTCCCTTCCCCAGGACTATTGAAGAAAAGCAGAAAACGTTGCCTCTTAGGAAGGGTCAATGGACCCAAAGCATTAATTCTGTTTCTCTCTTCACAGTTGCTGCCAGATCTGTTGAGTTTCTCCAGCGATTTCTGGCTTTGTTTGTTTCAGATCTCCAGCCCCCGCAGTTCTTATTGTGTTGTTTCAGAGAACTCTCTCTGTTGCTTTTACTTTGTTCTGGCAAAATCCCTGTTCAACTACAAACCGATTCTTTTGTTTCATTGCATTGGTAGCAGGGTCTGGGATTTCCAAACTGAACCGACTCGGGTCTAAGTGTTGCGATACTGCGTGGAGTAGCCACTCTATCCATTCTGTGTTGGATTGGAGGTTCACTGCTTGGGACTTCAGGCTACCTTAATGATAAAAGCAAAATACTGTTGCTGCTGGAAATCTGAAACCAACACAGAGGAACTCAGCAGGTTTGGCAGCATCTGTGGAGAGAGAAACAGAGTTAATGGTTCAAGTATGACTGCTCTTCAGAATTATTCTCTTGCATTCTTAATTATGATTGCCAAAATTTTAAAAAACACATATATTTATACTGTGCCTTTGATGACTACTGGAGTCTTTAAGTGTTATACAGCTGATGAACTATTTTCATGGTCAGTGTCATAATATAAGAAATATGGCAGCTAATTTACAGAGAATGAGCAGTGCAATAATGACCTGATTATCTGATTCAGTGACATTGATTGATGGACAGATCTGGACCAGTTCGCTTACGGCCAGTTTTAAATAGATCTTTAATAGCCACTTGAGAGAGCAGATGAGACTGGACTAGATATAATGTGTCATGGAATAAACAGCTGCTCTAACAGTTCAACACTCCCGAGGAAGTGTCAGCCTTGGTTAGGTCCTGGAGCGAGACTTGAACCCAGATAGCAACATGTACTTCCTATTGCTGCTAACCTGGTGGATCATTGCCCTACTCAGAAACCCTCTGCAAAGTGAAAAGTGGGATTATTCTTTTTAAGACACATAACGTTTGTTGTCAGTTTTCCCAATCAACTATTACAATCACTGAGATCCTTCCGAGGTATCTCAATGCATCATCCCATCAGCACATGGGCTTTCAGAACCCAATTCCTAGCATCAGCTGTCCATTTAGGTGTTGGTCTCTCCAGATCCACACCAGGGGACACAATGATTCCAGCCTGTACTGTTACTACAATCTACATCATTACTTATTGTGGCATGGTGGCTCAATGGATAGCATTGCTGCTTCACAGCACCAGGGACCTGGGTACAATTCCAGCCTCAGGTGACTGTCTGTGTGGAGTTTGTACGTTCTCCCCATGTCTGTGTGGATTTCCTCCCACAGTCCAAAGACGTGCAGGTTAGGTGGGTTAGTCATGGGAAATGCAGGGTTAGGGTAAGGATCTGGGTGGAGATGCTCTTCAGACGGTCAGTGTGGACTCACTGGGTGAAGTAGGCCTGCTTCCACACTGTAGGGATTCTATGATTATCACTCAGTCAGTTTAACACGGCAACATAAGATCATATCAGGTTACAACACAAAGTGGCATAAGACTCACTATCCTGAGGCTGAGGTATTACCCACACTGGTGAGGGGGAGCTGATCAGGTGGGTCTGCCCATTGTCTCTGAGCCTCCTGATTCCGTGATGGTTCCAGATGTCTTCAAATTTCTACATGTTTTTGCTTGACCTCCCAGAAAGTCTGACTCCTGTCCAACGCCCCAGAGACTTCACCTGACAAAGGTGCAGCGCTCCAAAAGCTTGAGACTTCAAATGAACCTGTTGGACTATAACCTGCTGTTGTGCGACTTCTGACCTCTCATGACAGTGTTGGATGATATAAACTGCGTTTGTTCCCAAGGCTCACTGCTATTGGGCAACTATTGATAAGCAATTAAAACAACATTACTAGTGTTATCAGCAAACTAAGAACAATATAGAAAACAATTCACTTGAGTTAATAGGAGCATTTTCCACAAGAGAAACATCCTGAGGTTATTCGAGAAGCATTAACAGCCTTCTACAGGAGAGAGAGAGATTAAACATTGCACAAAGCTTGGTCAAGCAACTGGGTTTTATGAAGTTTCTTTAAAAGTAGAAGCAAACATGTATGTGAGGACACTGTGATCTGATGTCAAGAATTAATGATCAGATTTTCTGATAAAATAAATACAAATATTCAATAATTTGAACTAAGTATATAAATAAAGCAGCAACTTGGGAATTCAGTGTTTGTAAAGGTCACTTATCAGACTATTTAAATGAAGTGACTTTGTATAACGATTAAACTGTACACAGCCTTTAACTGTGATACATCCCCCATTCCTGATAGGTTTCCCCTGGGTGCTGAAGTCATACACTCATGTTCACAGATCAAAGGCATTGTTTATTGTCTTCTCACTAACTCAGACTCTGTTTTGCTATGTGGTCGCTATTTAAATGTTTGCAACAAGTTAATGACAATTACATGAGTATTCCTCCTGGACTCTATTAAAATGCTCATTAATTAAATGAACACATTGTCCTATTTTCAGAGCTCCCCAAACAAAGATTGCAAATGTTTCATGGAACTGCTCTTTTGGCTGCGCCTGGGAGCTAGTTCCGTAGTTATTCATCACGACTTCCTACACTTATCTGAGCAGCTCTTTGACCATGGAGGGAGCACAAACCAGCCAAGTCCTCACTCAGAACCCAACTTACTGGAATTCCTATCCAAGAGGCCATTGTTCAGATTCTGGATTAGTGGTGCTGGAAGAGCACAGCAGTTCAGGCAGCATCCAACATTGTTCAGATTACAGCAGTGTGTCACATCTTTATCTTTAGCTGGTTTCCGTGCATATTTATTGATGAGTAGGAGCAGGGGGCTGATTGTTCCTTCACTGAGTCTCCCCCTATATCTCCTTCTTCTCATTGGAGTGAAGAAGGATGAGAGGTGACTTGATAGAGGTGTACAGGATGATGAGAGGTATAGATAGAGTGGATAGTGAGAGACTTTTTCCCAGGGCAGAAATGTCTATCACGAGGGGGGCATAATTTTAAGGTGATTAGAGGAAGGTTTCGGGGAGATGTCAGAGTTAGATGATTTACACAGAGAGTGGTAGGTGCGTGGAATGCACTGTCAGTAGTGGTAGAAAAGTCAGATACATTAGGGACATTAAAGTGACTCTTGGATAGGCACGTTGCAGATAGTACAATGGAGGATATGTTGGTTTGTCTGATCTTAGAATAGGATAAAGGCTAGCACAACATCGAGGGCTGAAGAGCCTGTACTGTGCTATGTTCTGTGTTCTATGTTCACAGGGGATTCTGGAGTCACTGTCACTGTCAAAATGGAACTAATCCAAAGGCTTACTGCCTTGGTCATATCACAGTGTAGCATGGGAGGCTGTGCTGTACTGGTCATTTCATGATCCTAATAATCCAGATCCCAACTCTGGTACAGAGGCTGGAATCTCACAATGTAAATGGTGAAGGATGAATTCAATAAGAAAGAAGTTAGCCCAATAATAACCATGTAAGTAATGTCAATTGCTTTAAAACTCCATCTGATTCACTAATGCCCAATAGGGAAGGAAATCTGTCATGGTCTGGTTGACTCATAACTATAGACCCACAGCAATGTGACTGACTCTTAGCTACCCTCTGGGCAATTAGGGATGTGCAATAAATATTGATCTAGCCAGTGATGTCTTCATCCTGCGCAAAGAATGTTCCTTTGAATTCATGATGTGGAGGTGATGGTGTTGGGCTGGGGTGGACAAAGTCAGAAGTCACATGACACCAGGTTCTCATCCAACAGGTGTATTTAAAATCACAAGCTTTCGGAGAACTGTTCCTTTATCAATGAAGGGGCAGTACTCTGAAAGCTTATGGTTTCAAATAAACCTGTTGGTCTATAACCTGGTGTTGTGTGATTTTTGGATTCAGTCACCACTGATCCTCAAAGTCGATATTTAGTCATTAAATCTGCTACTTAATAATTACACATTCATTGCAAATTAGCCGTATTGAAGTGATTACAAGGAACACGGGAGTGAAGTGGAGAACATATAACATGACTCGAACAGAAATGTAAATAACTGAGGTACAGAGATGAAACATCGGATAATTATCCTACTAATGCTTTCATCTCTGATTGAAAAATCAACGCTTCTTAATTCTATCAGTTAAATAACATGCAAATTTGTCTGCAGTGTTCAATAGCATTCATTGAATAAAAAGGGATCAGATTATCCTTGTCAGCTTGTTCCAAAAGACTCTCTGAGCAGACACTGACACAAACACATTCAAACTTCATCCATGCACATTTGTCCTCAGTTCACCAGCCTGTTCTGAAGTGGATTTTTGAGGGGCTGGTGGGCCATGGTAGTGATCACAGTTTGAGGTTAACATCATACTAACGTATGAATCATAATCTGTCATTGGATCAGATATGACAATGTAAGGAAAGGCTGGATTATACAGTCATAATGTGGAGGTGTTGGTGTTGGACTCAGGTGGATGAGTATAAGGTCACTGTCTTTGGTGATAACAATAGAAAGCAGATCTTTTCTTCTTAAAAGGTGTGACACATTGATGTTCAGAGAGACTTGGATGTGCTTACACAAGGAATATAGAGGGTTAGCATGCAGGTACAGCAAGCAACAGGAAGGTCAATGGTAGGTTGGCCTTGATCACAAAGAGGATTAATGAAGTGGAGAAAGAAAGTCTGGTTGCAATTACATGGGGCTTCAGTGAGCACATGTCAGGAATACTGCATCCAAATCTAAAACAGTACCTGTTTGCATTGGAGGCAAAGATTCATTTGATTGGTCCCTTGGTTGAGAGAGTTGTTCTATGATGAGAGACTGAATGAATTGGGCCTAGCTTCTCTTAAATCAAGAAGACTGAGAGGTGATCTCATTGAAACATTCAAGACTCTGATGTTTCCCCCTGGGCTGGAGAATCTAGACCATTATGGGGGAAAGCAGGGGTCATAGTCTCAGGATAAAGGAACCATCATTTAGCGCTGAGGTGAAGAGTTACTTCATACAGAGTGCTGTGAATCTTTGGATTCTCTACCCCACGGCACTGTAGATTGTCTTAGTCTCCACTGAGGGACTATCAAATCGAGGCTGATCTGTATCGTAAACTGAGTAGGCCTGACATAGACACTGCTCTGATCAATGGAATTAAAGCATCTTTCTGTTATTGGCTGTGTGGGGTAAAGAGAAACATATCTTTACTCGATATCCATCATGTGGAGGTGCCCGTGCTGGACTGAGGTGGACAATGTCAGAAGTCACAACACACCAGGTTAGAGTCCAACAGGTTTGTTTGGAATTGCAAGTTCTCAGAGCACTGCTCCTTCGTCAGGTGGAGTCCACTTCAAGAAGCTACACTCTGAAAGCTTGCCATTTCAAATGAACCTGTTGTGTGATTTCAGACCTTTACTTGATGGGTAGTGACTGAACATGTTTGAAGCAGCTATGCCACGTGGTGTCCAATCAGATGCTGTGAGAGTCTGGGTGTGTTGGACTGCGACAGAATGTTCTTTCTCACCGTCTCCTGTATAGAGTGATACTCACTGAAACCTGATCAGGTTCACTCTGTCAGTAAGAATTATAAAGGTGACCAACTTCTGCTTAAACATGAGACAAATCTTACTGACAGACAAATGTGTAAAGTGCCCTGAAGCTCCCTCTATGATTGCAGTCGACAGAGCGGCCTCTGACTGAGGAAGCTAACTACAGAAACGACGATCAGAAAACCCCCACCAATAAATCTGGCTCATCAGAACCCAGCCAAAGTGAAGAAATTACATCAGGATTAAATTACAAATGTTCCTTGAGATACTAAAAATCAACTAAATCAGAAAGATTTGGCAGGATTTAGATTCTTTATAGTTTATATTTCATTCATTCTTTAGAAATTTGGCATTTTTAAATATATAGCAGCTGGGAATTGAATCCATTAGCACCCAGTGCATGTGCAGGGAGACGGGTCACATTAATATTAAGGTAGCATGGCAGCAGGAAATTAGTTTTTAATTGATCGATGTATGGAATATAATCAACAAAGTGTTTGTGTCCATAAGCAACAGTAAGCCTTTTGGCTATAGGCACAAAAGTGGAATAATTATTAGCTCCTGAATACATCCTGAATCTCCGAGCAGCAGCATCTCTGACATCAGGAGATGAAAGCTGACCTCTGGTTTATGATGAAAAATCAAGGTTACAGTAAAGTCTGTCAGGCAAGCTGGAGGTTACGGCTAGGTAGTTAAGGTAGTTAGGTAGTTGTTGGAACCGTCCACGATATGCAGCCCCTAGCAATTGGAGTTCAATCTCCAGACTTCTAACTAAATTCACATTTCGCCATCTTCCATGGTGAGGTGTGAACTGATATCCCCAGAATTTTCACACAGACTCCAGTGACATGGACCCCTCAGCACCATCTGCCCTCGATATGGGACCTACAGATTAACCCCAAGGACAGGAATGCTGTTCATCTCTCCATGATCGCACTGAATGGTGAGCAGGCAGGAAGAGCTGAATGGCCTACACTAGCTCCTAGTTCCTCTGTTTCCATGTTCCCTTCGGATATATCTTGTAGTTTTAGGAAGCTTTGGTGATGGGGAAGTTTGAGATGAGCAGTTTGAGATGAGCAGTTTGAGATGAGCAGTTTGAGATGAGCAGTTTGAGATGAGCAGTTAAAGTAATGCCATGGGGGAGCACTGTGACTCAGTGGTTAGCATCGCTGCCTCCCAACGCCAGGGACTGGGGTTCGATTCCCACCTTGGGTGACTGTTCACGTGGAGTTTGCACATTCTCCCGGTGTCTGCTTGAGTTTCCTCTGCGTGCTCCGGTTTCCTCCCACAGTCTAAAAATGTGCAGGTTAGGGTGGATTGGTCGAGGGAAATAGTCCATAGTGTCCAGGGATATGTAGGCAAGTTGGGTTAGCCTTGGGGAATGCAGGGACAGGGTAAGGGGGGGGGGGGATGAGAGTTTAATCTAGGGCTTGTGATCTTGGGAGCCCCTGAGAGGCAGGGATCCAATATCCAAGTCTGAGGACTCTGCCTGTAAACTTCTCATGAAAGACTTCCCTCTGGTTTGATCAAGGGACCCCAAACTGAGGGACAGCTTCCTCATACAGAGGGTGGTGTGTGTGTGTGTGGAATCAACTGCCAAAGGTAGTTGTAGATGCAGGTACAGTTACAACATTTAAAAGATATTTGGACAGGTACATGGATAGGAAAGGTTTAGAGGGATATGGGCCAAACACAGGCAAGTGGGACTACTTCAGTTTGAGAAACCTGGTCAGCATGGATGAGTTGGGCCGAAGAGTCTGTTTCTGTTCTGGATGACTCTGTGGTCAGAGTGAGGAAACAGTGTCAGAGTCCAATACAGCACAGAAAATGACCCCTCAACAGATTGAACCTGTGCTAGTCAAAAGCAGCCACCTAACTATTCCAACCCCATTCCCTAGCACTTGGCCCATAGTGTTGGGTGTCTTGGCATCGCAAATCCTTCAGTCTGAAAAGCATGACCATCCCATCAACAAAGCAGAAGGAATGAAGGCAGTTTCTCTTGGCTAATGCTAGTAAAAAGCTTATTTTTAGGGCAATTAGGGAAACTGAAATGCCCAGAACAGAATCTGACCATGTCCTGCTCATGACCTGAGCAATTTGTCAGGCAGGTCTCTCCAGACAGACAAGACTCTTATTTACAGAACATGCAACATGCCTAAGGTAGAGGTCCCATAAACCTGCTGGTAAGATCCACACTCACATAGATCTGGAACTAGGAGAACAGGCAGTAGGCATTCCATCCGGTCCACAGTAGATCCTCGTCAGCAGGTGAGATTGTCTGAAATGGCAAGAGTTTGTAAACAGTAGATGTGCGAAGGGACCTGGGTGTCCATGTCCATAACTTACTGAAGACTACCCTGCAGATACAGCAAGCTGTTAGGAAGGCTAATGGAATGGTAGCCTTTATGAAATGGGAACATGAGGATAGGATCAGCGAAGTCTTGTTTCAATTGGATAAAAGTTTGGTTCAATCACACCTGGGGTACTGTGTAAAGGTTTGGCTCATTTTCTTTTTGATTTGATTATTACTGTCACATGTACCGCGGTACAGTGAAAATTTTTTGTTGTGTGCAGTACAGGCAGGCCACACCATACCAAGTGCATTAAGGTAACAGAACAGAGCAAGGAATGCAATGTTACAGCTGGAGAGGAGATGCACAGAGAGCAAGATCAACATTAGACGTAAAATTTGAGAGGTCCATTCAGCAGTATAATAACAACGGGAAAGAAGCTGTTCTTGAACCCACTGGTCCGTTTGGTAAAACTTTTGTATCTTCTGCCTGGCGGGAGAGTTTGGAAGAGATTATAACCAGGGTGGGAGGGGTCTTTGATCATGTTGGCTGCCTTCCTGAGGCAGAGAGAAGTGTAGATGGAGCCAATAGATGGGAGGCTGGTTTGTGTGATGGACTGGGCTGTATTCGCAACTCTCTGCAGTTTCTTATGGTCCTGGGCAGAGCAGCTGCCATACCACATTGTGATGTATCCAGGTACATCTGTAAAAATTAAGAAGAGTCTTTTAGGACATTATTGCCATAGTCAAAGTGCATCAAAGACTCACCAGACTCCTTCATGGGATCAGGGACTGAACTATGAAGAATGATCAGGAAAACAAGGCACTGGGTAAGAGGTGATCTCATTAATTGATAACTTTTTAATTATCAATATCATAAAGATTCATGGGGTTAGGGTGGGCAAAAGGAATTGAAGTGTTCGACCAGCCACAAGGGTATTGAATGATGGAACAAGCTCGATGGATCGAATGGCCTATTCCTGTCCTAACTGTGCCCCACCAACCCACGCTGGAGGAGGGACAAGGGGTCAGGGTTCATATTTTAAATTGTATCACTGACCACAGTCTCTTGTTGGATCTTGCCGGGTGTGAATTGGGTGCTGCCTTTATCCACATGACAATAGTTTAAGAACTTCAGAAGCAACATTGGACACAAAGCAGGCTGAAGGCTGAACTAGGACAGTATGCAAATACACATGATTCTTTCTGCTTGGCATCCCCTAACACCTCTCACAGAATCCCTATAGTGTGGAAGCAGGCCATTCAACCCATTGAGTCCACACCAACCCTCTGAAGAGCAGCCCACCCGATCCCTGCAGTTCCCATGATAACCCACCTAACCTGTACACTGGAGCACCCGGAGGAAACCCACGCAGACACGGGGAGAATGTGCAAACTCCACACAGACAGTCGCCCGAGGCTGGAATCGAACTCGGATCGCTGGCACTGTGAGGCAGCAGTGCTAACCACTGAGCCACTGTACCACCCCATTTGCTGCCATATATAAGCTATATGTTGTATGTATACACACACACATACGCAGACACATACATATATATGTGGAACCATGAGAGAGCTCTTCCATCTATGGAGGGAGCTCTGGTGTTGACAAGCCCAATGTTCAAATAGGCAGTAGACTGGGTCCTGGTCATGTTGCTGATATTAGCTTTTCGCTCCCAATAGTGTCGGGTATTTGGAGCTGCCTTCACTAACCTCCCCTCCTTCTGAGATTGACAGTGGTTTATTTACAATTGTTCCAGCAAATTCTTTTCACGTACTGAGGGCTTTTCCTCTGCCTTAGTGCAGTTTCATGCATTGCTTAGATTTCTGAAGCTCTGCACCACGTTCCAGATACCTTCCTCTTGATCTGATACCCAGCACCTTGACCTCCAGAAAGGAGCAATAACATTGCAAGATTACCAGCTTGTATACCTCCTTAAAGACTCAAGCATCCTCGGTTGGACAATTCCTTTATCATCCATGGATCAAATTTTCGCTACTCATTACTTAACCCTCCACCGAAGGTTACACGGCTTTTCTGGAAAATATATTAATGTTTTTCTCTGGTGAAGCTCGGGATATGTGCCAAATACTGGCCCAGCCATAAATATCCCCAAATAAATAAAACACAAAATGTAATAGTTTCACAGTCCGCCCACAGTCCTTCCTGAAACACTCTGAGCTCTGTTTCTGCACCTGACTCCCTGCAGGAGTCTGAAGTTATTGTGTTTCATTATTGGAGATCAACATTCTGGAGAAAACAGGCTTTTAATAAGTTGCAGGTCAAAATGGGGTCACATTTGAGTTTCTATTGACCTGAGCAGTAAAGGAAAACAAATTAGCATTCAGCAGACAGCACTCACAAGCACCAGCAATAAGAAAGCAGTGTGAAGATTATTAAGAATGAAGATGCTTTTCACTCCGCACCCTAATCCCAACAACGGGTTGATAATTCAAATTCCTTCTGCCCAATGTGGGTTTATTAAAGGTGTCAGATTCCAACCAAACCCAATCAGTCAATGCATAGATTGATGTGTTCTGAAGTAAGATCAAGATTAAAAGTGCAGAGAGTGGAATAATCTGAATGTCCTACATTTTATTCCTTGCCAATCTTTTACAATAATGGCAGCATAGTGATTTGAAGCATTGTAGCAGCAGCAATAGCTACAGGACACAATTATATATAGGGTGAAGAATTTGTACATGGACTGCATTTATTCTTTATAATCTTTCAAGTGCTACGTTACCTAGTGCCTGTAAAAGTTTTTGGGATGCACAATCAAAAGAATGGAATTCATTGAAGGATATTAAACTGAAGGTGTCAAATACATTTCTACAGTTAAATTCAAAGTATCACAGACAGTTCATTGCAGAAGGGAGGAAGGTACAAATACTGGGGCAGATGTAAAGGATTGCAAATGCGTGGGCATAAACCGAGAGCAAGGGGTTAAGATAGATCAGAGAGAAGACTAACTAAATTACACCCACATCTTCATAACAATATAAACAGCCAGAATGATTTTATTACCAAACCCTAGTTAGAGTCATGGAGTCACAGAGCTGTACAGCACGGAAACAGACCCTTCAGTCCAACTCGTCCATGCTTACCCAGCTATCCGAAATTAATCTAGTCCTATTTACCAGCACTTGGCCCATATCCCTCCAAATCCTTCCTATTCATTTACCCATCCAGATGCCTCTAAATATTGCAATTGTACCAGCCTCCACCACTCCCTCTGGAAGCTCATTCCATACACGTACCACCCTCGGTGTGAAAAAGTTGCCCCTTAGGTCTCTTTTAAATCTTTCCCCCCTCACCCTAAACCTATGCCCCTCTAGTTATGGACTCCCCCACCCAAGGGAAAATACCTTGTCTATTTACCCTATCCATGCTCCTCATGATTTTACAAATCTCTATGAGGTCACCCCTCAGCCTCTGACGTTCCAGGGAAAACAGCCCCAGCCTATTCAGCCTCTCCCTGTAGCTCAAATCCTCCAACCCTGGCAGCATCCTTATCAATCTTTTCTGAACCTTTTCAAGTTTCACAACATACTCCATATAACAGGAAGACCAGAATTGCACTCAGTATTCCAATAGTGGCTGAACCATTGTCCTGTAGAGCTGCAACATGACCTCCCAACTCCTTTACTCAATGCACTGATCAATAAAGGTAAGTGGACCAAACTCAATCAAGGTTTGCATAGCTGTCTGTCTGGCTTGATCCAATTCCCAGCACACTGTTCCTAGAAACCCTACAGTGTGGAAACAAGCCATTTGGCCCAACAAGTCCACACCAATCCTCCATACATTAGCCCACTCAGACCCATTACCCCTACACTATTGCTCTACATTTGCCCCTGACCAATGCACCTAACCTACACATCCCTGGACAGCATGGCCAATTCACCCTGACCTGCACATCTCTGGATCATGGGAGGAAACCGGAACACCTGGAGGAAACCCACGCTGACACGGGGAGAATGTGCAAACTCCACACAGACACAGGGAGAATGTGCAAACTTCACACAGACACAGGGAGAATGTGCAAACTCCATACAGACAGTCACCCAAGGCTGGAATCGAACCCAGGTCCCTGACTCTGGGAGGCAGCAGTGTTAACCACTGAGCCACCATGCCAGTCCTGGTGGCTAGTTTCCCAGCATGCCATTCAATTGGCCAATATTGCTTTCAAAAGAGCTGTTATTTCATTTAGAAGGAATATTCCACTACCTGCAAAGCCACTCCCCATCCTGACTTGGAAATATATCGCCGTTCCTTCAGTGTCGCTGGGTCAGAATCCTGGAATTCCCTCCCTAAGGGCATTGTGGGTCAACTCACAGCACATGGGCTGCAGCGGTTCAAGATGGCAACTTACCCCCATCTTCTCAAGGGGGCAACCAGAGACAGGCAATAAATGCTGGACCCAGCCAGTGACACCCATATCCTGGGAAGGAGTAATAAAAGCAATGTCCAGTACCACTGTGAGTTTTCTCATATACAAACCTGAGATTTGTGTACCCAATGCAGTGTGTGAAGAAAATACAGGGCTCTTTATATGTCCCATGGTGTACATTGCAAGATAGGAGGAGGACTGAAGAGGGGAGGCATTCTGAAAAGCAGGAGGTTTCTATCTTTGAACCAAGTGGGTTTTTATTGCTATATTTGAGCAGCTGCGCTACCAGCAGGAAGTGCTGTACTATGAAGATACTGCCCACATCACCACCATTTGCAGAGCCAGCTGATCCTAAATATCAAGGTTGGCTGAGGGACTGTGGATGGGCCTGAGATTTCACGCAATGTCCAAATTCCAGCATGCTCTGGAATGAAATTACGCGACTGTCTGTGTGGAGTTTGTACATTCTCCCAGTGTCTGTGTGGGTTTCCTCCGGGTGCTCTGGTTTCCTCCCACAGTCCAAAGATGTGTAGGTTAGGGTGGATTGGCCATGCTAAATTGCCCATAGTGTTAAGTGCATTAGTCAGAGCAGGGTGGGTCTGGGTGGGTTATTCTTCGGAGGGCTGGTTGGGCCAAAGGGCCTGTTTCCACACTGTAGGGAATCGAATCTAACCAGGCCTGTGTAAAGATTGAGGAATTTCAAATGCAGGAGAGCTACACCCAAAGACAATTGTTTTGATGTTTCTTTGATTCTGGATTAGTGGTGCTGGAAGAGCACAGCAGTTCAGGCAGCATCCAAGGAGCAGCGAAATAGACGTTTCGGGCAAAAGCCCTTCCCCTCACATCATCGCTGATGCCACTTGATGTTTCTTTGAGTTCAGTTTAAGATTCAACTTGCCCAAATCAAACCTGACCTCAGAGTTGTCAACATTCTCTGTTACATTCTTCCTCTACAATAATGTACCAGTCACACACAAGGGTTGGTGAAAGGGTTGGTCACACACAAGGGTTGGTGAAAGAACTCTGTGGGTTTTTTGCTTGAAGATGAGTTCAGACATAGGTCATGGTTTTGTTCGTGAAAATGTACTCCTGTATTAGTAGACACCATGTTTTGCAACTTTTCATATCGAAGAATGTTTTAATATCTTAAGAAATTGACTGTTGTACATCAATGAAATTAATAAATGGTTCAGTATAATTTCTTTTGAAGTTGTTGTCACTGATTTTTAATCAGGTTCCTCACAGGCTGAGCACTCCACACTCTGATAAAAGTGTTTACATTGGATGATAACCCAATTTCAACCACTCGAATCAATCATTTTTAGTGGAAAGGCAAAATAATTAAATATTTGCATTCCATTATGCCAATTGATCAGTCAATGGAGATTTTTGATTCCCCATAACCATTGAATTGCTTGGCAACGTAACAAAATCACAATCACGGAGTTTTACAACACAGCCCATCATACTCTTCAAATGAGCATCTTAACTAAGTGCCAATCACCTGTTACTGGGACTGGAGGGTTTAAGTTATGAGGAGGGGCTGGATAAGCTGGGACTTTTTTCATTGAGTTGTGGGTGGTTGAGGGTGACCTTATACAGGTCAATAAAATTATGAGGGTTCGAGATAAGCTGGATTACAAAGCTCTTTGCCCTTGGGGAGACTAGAACCAGAGGGCATAGTTTTAAGGTGAGAGGAGAAAGATTTAAAAAGGACTTGAGGGATAATATTTACACACAGTTTGGAAAGAACTGTCAGAGGAAGTGGTAGATGCAGGTACAGTTACAATGTTTAAAACCATATGGACAAGGACATGAATATGTAAGGGGCAGAAGGAAATGGGTAAAGCCAATGGAAACACTCTAGTTTGGGAATGTGGCTCACTTCGATGAGTTGGGCTGAAGGGTCTGTTTTCGTGCTGTATGACACTGTGGCTCCTGCTTTCACTTCATCCCTGAAACTCTGCCCTTAAATATCGTTGGGAAATTTGTAGTTGTTTCCCAATGGAATTTCAAAGGTGAAATTAAAACAGAAATTGTGGGAAAACTCAACAGGTCTGGCAGCATCTGTGAAAAGAAATCAGAGCAATGTTCCAGATCTGGTGATGCTTCCTCAGAACTCAGTTCTGAGGAAGGGTCATTCGGCCGGAAACATTAATGCTGATTTCTCTCCATAGACACTGCCAGACCTGCAGAGTTTTCCCAGCAATTTCTGTTTTTGTTTCTGATTTACAGCATCCGCAGTTCTTTCGGTTTTTCAGATGTGGGCTGTCTACAATTTCTAGAAGGATTCCAAAGCCAGCAGCAATGGAAAGGGGCAATGAGGGGTTGGGGCTGGGGTGATGATTGTGCTGTCGTTAAGTTTGGTTTCTTTCAATTTAAACAGCAAGCAGTGAAGATGTTAAGAGAGGCATTAGCAAGAGGATTACAGAGTCTGACAGTGAGTGGGAGTTGAATTAACACTTGAAGTCGAAACTTCTCAGCTGGAACATTCAGAGGTTAAAGACGTCATCTTGGCTGATGTTTGGATGCAGTTATTTATTGGGAAAATGCTTCACTGCACATTGCAATGTTTCTCTCACACAAAGAGGAGCAAAGTAAAATCCTGGCTGCACACAGTTTCACAAACTGACAGTAAGAGGAAGCTGCAATTAACTCCTTGTTGTTTCCAAAATTAATAAAAATAAACTTTTGACTCAAGCTTCTTTCTTTTCTCCTTTGACATGTTGACAAGGCGCTTTGGTAAACATGCCCACCTTACCAAATCCAACAGTAGCCAGGCACCGCAGAGGCCCTGGCTCTGCTCCAGGTGTGCTATCCCAAATAGTGAGGGCAGTGCACCTCACTCTGGTTGAGGAGCACAGTCTGGCCAACCTGGAAGGAATGAGGTCAGCAGCAGTATTTCAAATCTGGACCAAGAGGGATCATTTATTTACTTTGGGGAGTCATTGAGAAAGTTCAACCCAACTCGGGAGAATTAATCTGATGAAAGAAATGTGATAAATTAATCCAAGAAATCTGGCAGAGAATACCGTCTACACCAACAAAGGACCGAACACAGTGAGGCCCAGCAATATTATGTTGACCTTACATCAGTGCGGCACTCCCTCAGCACCGATCCTCCGACAGTGCGGCACTCCCTCAGCACCGATCCTCCGACAGTGCGGCACTCCCTCAGCACTGACCCTCCAACAGTGCAGCACTCCCTCAGCACTGACCCTCTGACAGTGTGGCTCTACCTCAGCACTGACCCTCCCACAGTGCGGCACTCCCTAAATCTGGAGGTTGAAAGTTTCACCTTCCTTTGTTCTGGAATGGGATTGAAGCCTGTGACCGAACTAAGAGTGTTTTCCTGAGACTTTGCACTCAGGGAGACAGATCTAATACTGGGAATGTACTGATTGATCTGACCTGAACGAAGTGGCCTAATATTCTTGGATGAAATGATTGTGTCGAATCTTCTCTCTGTTTCTAACTGTGGTTGATAAAAGCTCCCTCATCAGTCTTAATAAATGGCATTCCACCTTATTACAGAACAGGATGATTGTTAGATCCTGTCAGTCAGAGAGCTGCATTACAAACTGAAAGTGACGCGTTAGAAACCAGCGTGCGACACTGATAGAAAATGTAAGTCTCCAAAGTGAACCTGGGCACAGAGGTGACAATGTTCTCTATCAGTCCTGTCCACGGAGTGCATCACAGTTAACACATGAGAAAGATGAAGAGTGAAAGTTTGAGCTCACCAGGGTGAGGAACAAATTACTTCCTGCAAAAGGCAGCATTTCCAGCAATCAGGTTCTACCACAAGAAACAGAATTAGGAGCTTTCCCTGCACCAGTGTCAGGTGCACACCTGACTGGGTCAGTGTGAACTTATCATAGAATCCTTACAGTGTCGAACACACCATTCGGTCCATTGACACCACATCACCCTCTGAAGAGCATTCCACACAGACCAACCCCCATCCCTGCATTTCCCATGAACAACCCACCTAAACTGCACACTACGGGCAATTTCCCATGGCTAATCCACCCTAACCTGCAGATCTTTGACTGTGGGAAAAAGCTGGAGGAAACCCACGCAGACACGGGCAGAATGTGCAAACTCCACACAGACAGTCACCCGAGGCTGGAATTGAACCCGGGTCCCTGGTGCTGAGAGGCAACATTGCTAACCACTGGGCCATCTTCCTTCCCTGTATGCTGATAAGTCTTACCCATCCTGTGGGTGCTCAGTATTATTTGTTTTGTTGCGTTCCTGCCAATTTCCAATTGTTCCACAAACGTCAGTTTGTATAGCGTCCACGAGGCGATTCAAGGCACTGGGGATCTGACAATCTCTGAATACCCTTTACCACAAACTCGCAAATTACCATTTCTGTTTGGGATTCTCACCAGATTAGCCCTGGTGCTTGCTTGAGCCTCATTTAAATTGGCAGCAAAGCAATGGGGTAGGGACATTCCTTTACATTTCAGAGCAGCAGTCTGACACACATAAACCAAAATACTGCAGGTACAGGAGATCTGAAATTAAAACAGGATCCTAGAGAAACTCAGCAGGCAAGTGGTCAGAGGAACCGAGTTAATGTTTCGAGTCCTTCAAAACCATGTGCTACTGATTGACTGGTGAGTCCTCAGGAGAGAGTTCGGGACACATCTGGTGGAATGGAACCTGTTGTTCTTTTCCGATGGAATTTGGCTGTAACTGGTGCAGAGGTCCCACCCACCGAAAGCTGCCAGCCAATCAGTGACCAGCAGCCCTACAGGCTGGCTGATGTATGGCACTCCCTCAAGGCTTTGGGATCACCTGCCGCTGGACCCCAGACCAGAGGGGAGTGGTAGCGAGATGGGATCACATGATGCTGCAGCTCGGGGTCAGCTGTAAGGGTGAGGGGGTTAGCTCCCACAGGTTTGGGACCGGGCACTTTATGAACTGGGGTCTTCTCCCCTTACCCCACGTGCAATCCCAGGAGAGGTATCTGTGCACCATTCCCTGCATTGGCATCTCCCTCTGCCCAATGTTGGGTTAGTGCCAGCAACAGTATTGAGATGACTTCTTTAAGTAGGCTATAACTGTTGCCTTAAAGACCTCAATAGGTAACTGGGCCTTATCACCACCTGCTATCCCCTACCAGCTTATAGGCTCCTCCACCAAACCCACTATCACCCTGAGCGGAAGATTGTACCCATTAATATCAATTTTCTCTATCCACAGGTGCTCACACAACACCAGGTTATAGTCCAATGGGTTTATTTGGAAGCATTAGCTTTCAGAGCACTGCCCTTCTCTCACTAGCACCAGTTGAACGCAGTACTCTGAAAGTTAGCGTTGTCAAATAAACTAGTTGGTTATGTCCTGGTGTCATGTAATTTTTGACCTTGTCCACCCCAGTCCAACACAGGCACAATCACATCATATTGTAACAGGACTTGACAGGTCAGCTATAGGAAGGATGTTCCTAATGTTGGGTGAGTCCAGAACCAGGGGTTTAAAGATAAGGGGTAAACCTTTTAGCCCTGAGGTGAAGGAAATGTCTTCACCCAGAAAGAGGTGAGAGCCTGCAGAACTCCCTACCATAGAAAGTGATTGAGGCCAAAACATTATGTGTTTTCCAGAAGGAGGTAAATGTAACTCGTGTGTCTAAAGGGAATGGAGGAGCAAGTGGGAACGGGGAACGGAGCCACAATCAGACCCAATGGTGGGGTAGGCTTCAAGGGTCAAATGGCCTCTTCCTGCTCCTAGTTTCCACGCTTCATGTACGTAATTTAAATTTCAGCCCCCTGAGCTCTCATCCTGCAGATAAGAAAACCCAGAAATCATTTCGGCTCTTTGATTACATCTCAAACTGTTTGTGATATTTTTAATGATCTTTCTGAGTGGACACTCCTCCCTTCCCTCCCGAAATCTCTTTGTTCCTCTATTCCAGTTTTACATAATTTAGAAACTTCCTTTTTGCGATGAAACGGATGGAGTCACGTTTGCCAACAGTGAATCCCATTCATCACGGTTTTGTCCATTCAGCTTTTCCATCTCGATCTCTTTGGAACTCTGGGATCTATCTGGGAGTTGGGGCCTTGATGCTGCTGATCCAGGACCCCAGGCCGAGCTCAGGTCACCGTGACCCTGGATTACAGTGCCCTGATATACCCCAACAATCACAGGTACGGGGTTTACCATTGCACTGCCTCGAGAACAGACACAGGTTTGTGTCATTGCCAGGAAGAAGCAGAGTCCCAGAAAAGATGGACAGAAGAGACAATGAAAGGTAAATAAACAAGCAGTCAAAGAGGGAGAGAGCGCGGTCCACCCACTTATGAAAAACTACAGGACGATCCAACATTATTTAATGTTGAATCTGAGGCAGGAACAATGAAGTTGAAAGTAATCTGTGCAGCATTGTGAGCTAAGTGGCACTTTGATTACAAATCAAGCCTCAATTTATATTGAATGCCAACAAGCAAAATGGTCCTTCAGATCTCTGATCTGTGCCCATTAGACTGTTATCGTCAACCACATGCTGAGTTAAATAAAAACAAAACAAACGGCCTTCAACTGAATCTCTTAGTGAGATGGTAGGGTACAATCAAACAGTATTAATTTTTTAGCATGTGTTCATAATACAAAGTGCTTTTGCGTATTTGAAGGGTGACTCACAACGGAACAAGATTCCTGTGTGGAATGCAATCAAGGAAGCATTGGGATTCCAACTAAAACCGAAATCCAGACTTATCAGCACTCGAAGCTCATTCTCCAAGCTACATTCACGGCCAGCTCATGTTTATAAAATCAGATTTCAAATTATGCAGAAGGGACTGGACTTTCAGAGAGAATGTGTCAGCAAACTCCTAATGAGATGCTTTTTTATTTATTGGGTGTGTTCATCGTCAGTTCACAGCTTTTTAAGGAGACTGCTGACTGGTTGCAGTGAGACGGTGAAAATATGCAACCGGACAGTTAGTATTTTACTCCTCGTGTTCCAGCATCCAGCACCCACCCCTGATAACCTTTGACACCCTCCACATAACTAGAATCTATGCTCCTCTACCTTCAAAATATTCAGTGACCCTCTCCTCCACCGTATTTTGAGGCAGAGAGTTCCTAACTCACACAACTCCCTGAGAGAAGAAAATCAAAACTTTAAAGGGTGTTCCCCTCGATCTGAAACAAAACCAGAAAGTGCTGGAGAATCTCAGCAGCTCTGCAGGATCTGTGGAGAGAAAGTCGAGTCAATGTTTCGTGTCCAGTGAACCTTCTTCAGACCTGGCCACTGGCCTCAAAGTATTAACTCTGCTTTCTTTCTCCACAGATACTGCCAGAGCTGCCGAGTTTCTCCAGCACTTTCTGGTTTTGTTTCAGATCAAGAGGATCACCCTTTCAAGATAGAGTTTCGATTTTCTTCACTCAGAGAGTTGTGTGAATTGGAAACTCTCAGTGCCCATGGTTCTTTATTTATTTAACCCATTGGATTGGTTTGGGTCTGTTACAGACGTAAAATTCCACAATGAGAGTAAGAATCCCCTCTGTTCCTGCCCCCTAGTTTTGGGCTGACCCACAAGAGGAAAAATCCTTTCAGTTGATTTCTGGGGAAGGGGTCAATCATAGAACAAAGAACAAAGAAAATTTACAGCCCAGGAACAGGCCCTTCAGCCCTCCAAGCCTGAGCCGATCCAAATCCACTGTCTAAACCTGTTGGTCAATTCCTAAGCATCGGTATTCCTCTGCTCCCCACCGACACATGCATCTGTCCAGACGCATCTTAAATGAATCTACCGTGCCTGCCTCTACCACCTCTGCTGGCAACGCATTCCAAATGCCAACCACCCTCTCTGTGAAGTACTTGCAGCGTGTATCCCCCTTAAACTTTCCACCTCTCACCTTGAAAGCGTGACCTCTTGTTATTGAGTCCTTCACCCTGGGAAAAAACGTATCACCTATCTACCCTGTCTATACCTTTCATGATTTTATTACCCTCAATTAAGTCCCTCCTCAATCTCCTTTTTTCTAATGAAAATAAACCTAACCTACTCAACCTCTCTTCATAGCTAGCACCTTCCATACCAGGCAACATCCTCGTAAACCTTCTCTACACCCTCTCCAAAGCGTCCACATCCTTTTGGTAATGTGGCGACCAGAACTGTACACAGTATTCGAAATGCGGCCGAACCAATGTCTTGTACAATTTTAACATGACTTGCCAGCTCTTATACTCAATACCCCGTCCGATGAAGGCAAGCATACCATATGCCTTCTTGACCACTCTATCCACCTGTGCAGCAATCTTCAGGGTACAATGGACCTGCACTCCTAGATCTCTCTGCCCATCAACTGCTCCCAAGGCTCTTCAGTTCATTGTATAATTTGCTCTAGAATTAGACTTGCCTAAATCCATCATCTCACATTTTTCTGGATTGAAAACCATCAGCCATTTTTCCGCCCAACTCTCCAGTCTATCTATATCCTCCTGTATTCTCTGACAGTCCCCTATGCTTTCTGCTACTCCACCAATCTTTGTGTCATCTGCAAACTTGCTGATCGTACCAATAGTGCCCTCTTCCAGATTATTTATGTATATCACAAATAACAGTGGCCCCAGCACTGATCCCTGTGGAACACCACTGGTCACCTTTCTCCATTTCGAGAAACTCCCTTCAACTACTACTCTCTGTCTCCTGTTCCTCAACCAGTTCTTTATCCACCTAGCTAGAACACCCTGCACACCACGTGGCTTCACTTTCTCCATTAGTCTATAATGGGGAACCTTATCAAATGCCTTACTAAAGTCCATGTATATGACATCAACAGCCCTTCCTTCATCTATCAATTTAGTCACTTACTCGAAGTTGGTAAGGCACGATCTCCCCCGCACAAAACCATGTTGCCTATCACTGACAAGCCCATTCTTTCCTAAATATAAATAGATACTATCCTATTCTCCAGCAACTTTCCCACCACCGAGGTCCGGCTCACTGGTCTGTAGTTACCCAGATTAGCTCTCTTTCTTGGTACACTCTGAAGATGAGGTTTGAACCCCAGCTGTTGTGACTTAGAGGCAAATGCACTACCACTGGACCATCACCCCACTGGACTATCACCCCACTGGACCATCACCCCACTGGACCATCACTCGACCATTACCCCACATTCTGCACCAGCCAGAAAACAAGCAATCTCGCAAACTGAAAATTCTCAGCCTTGTTTTCAAATCCCTGTGTGAATTTGTCACTCCATATCTCGATAACCTCATCCATCCCAAAGTCCTTGGAGATCTCTACACCCTCTAACCCTGACCTCTTTTGCGTCCTTGGTTTTAATCCCTCCCAAGATGACTGTGACTTTAGCTGCTGGAATCTGAGCTCTGAAATTGCTTTCTCAATTCTCTCTGTCTGTACCTCAAAGACAACCATTAACACTGATTTCTTTAACCAACGTTATCTGATCTAATATTTTTTTAAAGCGGCTCAGTGCCATGTTGTACAATATAATGACCCTGTAAAGCATCTTGGGATGTTGAATTAGGTTAAAGATGTGATAGAAATAGCAGATCTGAGGAAGGGTCACTCAACCCAGAACAGCAACTCTGATTTATCTCTGCAGTTGCTGCCAAGACCTGCTGAGCTTTTCCAGAAATTTCTGTTTCTGGTCCTGATTTACAGCATCTGCAGCTCTTTCAGTTTTTATATAAAGGTCAGGTATTGTTGACAGAGATACACACACAATGTGTTGTACATGAGGTGAAATTGCATTGAATTTTACAGCACAGAACAGGCCACTCAGCCTGAGATTCTATCCACATAATACACTTCCCAACCTTTTCACACCATCCAATCAGTACATCTTTCTGTTGCTATGTCCCTCAAGTGTAACGTCATTTTAAATGCATCAGTAATGTTCACAGCGTGTGCACATTCCTGTTTCTCTTGGTTTAGGATATAGGTCAGACGCTGTGCAAATGCTGGAACAATATCAATGAAAGTAAGGTTCAGGACCCAGAGTGAAGTTGGACAGACCTTAGAGTAAAGACAGCCTGACAAAGACAGCTTCACATTTTCCTGCAATGAGATTTGGATCGAGTCCAGTTTTTGTGCATCACTGTATCTGTGGGGACAAGTCGATTAAGTTCAGGACTGATGCCAGTTAAAATCTCAATTATTAAAATTATCCAAACAATTTCCATGAACTACTTTATACCCAATAGTATCATGTGAAGTGTGGAGATGGTGAGAAACAGCTGCTGCTTCTTTGCTCAGTGAAGGCACAGATCTCATTACAGAACGAAGACTTGCTGAAGCACTCTTTGTAAAACACTGGAGACCTTTCCTTTCCATTTGCTGTTTTCTTATCTGCCTTGAATAACATTAAAACTTTGCCTAATTGTTTAATATTGCAACATATTCACTGCAAAAACACAACTGGTTCATATTGATCTAATTAGTGAGCCAACGATTTCATACTCACACACCCCAGTCCCTGCACTTTCCACCATTAGATCCCAGCTTGTCCTTGCAATAATTGGTAGAAAATAAATTTTCTCCTCTCAGCTGAAGAATATATCCTAAAAATAGAATCTGTTATGCAATAATTTATTTAAAGCCATTTGATTGTTACTTCAGTGGAAGAAAAGCCATAAAAAAACTAAACTTCATCAACACTTTTAAAGTAGATTCTCCCCTACCCACTCACCCACCTTCTCTCTAAACACCTCAATCCATCCACTATCAATGTCCCTCAATCCCACACACCTCCCAAAATCCTGTAAATACACTTATCCACCTTCTCCTTACATCCCTCAAACCCATCAAGCAACCTTCTGCTCAAACCCGATCACCCTCCCTCCGTATCTCTCCTCTCGGTGAAGATATGACATGCTGCCCTGTGGAAATATTGCTCTATTCAATCACCTTCCTGAGGGTCTGTCTGAACGTCTTAGTACCTTCCTGCCCCAGTGCATCAGCATGCTCACGTCCAATCTCACTGCATTGTCTCTTGTTTGATCTCATTGGTCAACATTTCCATTCCCATAGGCCACTGGGAAAATTCCTGGCTGCACAAGCCCAGTCCCAGGGAGTCCTCTGGAAACTGGACCTTTGTCCTGAGAAGTGAATGTCAGGATCACCACCCTCAGGAAGAGGTTTGGAGGGGATATTGGGAGCTTTAAGGGAATTGGAGGGGGTATAGGAGCTAGAAGGGGTTTGAAGGGGGTATTAGGAAATGGAAGGCGATTGGAGGGGGTATTGGGAGCTGGATGGGGTTTGGAGGAGGGATTGGGAGCAGGCTTGCATCAACAGGGAGAAATAGCACAGCCTGACTTGTTTTCTGCTGTAGACAATTTCTCTGAATGCAGAGACCAGGACATTGAGAAGCCTTGAGGTAAAAACAATGACTGCAGATGCTGGAAACCAGATTCTGGATTAGTGGTGCTGGAAGAGCACAGCAATTCAGGCAGCATCCAAGGTCAGGCAAAATCGACGTTTCGGACGTGTCCATGAGATCTAACCTTGCTGACCAGTCTACCATGAGGAACGTTGTCGAACGTCTTACTGAAGTCCACCTAGATTATGGCTATCGCTCTGCTCTCATCAATCCTCTTTGTTACTTCTTCAAAAAACTTAATGAAGTTTGTGAGACATGATTTCCCATGGACAAAGCCATGCTGACTATTTCTAATCAGTCCTTGCTTTTCCAAATATGTGTAAATCCTATCCCTCAGGATTCCTTCCAACAACTTGTCCACCACTGATTTCAGGCTCACTGATCTATAGTTCCATGGCTTTTCCTTTCCACCTTTGGCATCACGTTAGCCAACCTCTAGTCTTCCGACACCTCACTTGTGACTATTGATGATGCAAATATCTGAGCAAGAGGCCCAGTAATCACTTCTCTAGCTTCCCACAGAGTTCTAGGGTACATGTGATCAGGTCCTGGGGATTTATCCAATTTTATGTGTTTCAAGACATCCAGCACCATCTCTTCTGTAATATGGACTTTTTTTCAAGATGTCACCATCTACTTCCCCACACTCTATACCTTCCATGTCCTTCTGCACAGTACACCCTGATGCAAAATACTTGTTTAGTATTTCCCCCTATCTCCTGTAGTTCCTCACCTAGGCTGTCATGCTGATCTTTGAGGGGCCTTATTCTCTTCTTAGTTACCCTTTTGTCCTTTAATGTGTTTATAAAATCCCTTTGAATTCTCCTTAACCCTATTTGCCAAAGCTATTTCATGTCTTTTTGCCCTCCTGATTTCCCTAAGATGTCATGTGATGATTCATCATCTACCTATAATAAGTAATGCATACAAATGTATGGGAGAAACTTTCTTCAGGTGATCTACATTTTATGCGTGTTTTCTTTCCTTTTTTTTAGAAACGAAAGTGTCTTGCTTCCAGTTAGAAAAACAAAACTTACTTGCAAATCATATTTAGTGCAGTTGAGGAAGATTTATTTGTGTTAGACAGCTAACCTAGTATGGCCCCATTTTAAGCAGAGGGTGACTCTGAAAATCAATTTGAAGACGTCTGATTTGTAGAATCTAAAATAATTGTTTCAGTATAGAAGTGGGCCATACAGCTTGTTATAGAGTCATACCGCATGGAAATAGACTGTTCGGTTCAACTCATCCATGCCGACCAGACATCCTAGTTTGGCGTAGTCCAATATTGTCCATATCCTTCTCAACCCTTCCTATTCATTAACCCATCCAGATGACTTTCAAACGTTGTAATCGTCGCCGCCTTCAACATTTCTTCTGGTAGCCTGTTTCATACACGCACCAGCCTCTTTATGAAAGGTTATCTCTCGAGTCCTTTTTAAATCTTTCCCCTCTCATCTTAAACCTATATCCTCTAGTTTTGGGTTCCCCCAACCTGGGAAAAAGACTTTGGCTGAAAAAGATGCCTTCTTCACCACCCTGCCTACTTGCAACTCCACTTTGAACGAACTATGCACCTACACTGCTAGGTCTGTTTACTTGGCAACATTTTCCATGGCCCTATCATTGAATGAACAAGGGAAGAGTAATTCACAAGGCACATAGGATTAATACAGTTTTTCATGGGGGAATAAACATTGGTGTGATTGGTCTGAACTGTTTTATCCATGTTTTTCTGTAAAACATGCAAAGATGCTTCTTAATAGAGGAGCTAGAATGATGATACTGAGATAAATTACATTATGATTAAGCAAATTGAGTGAAAGAGAAAGTTGATGAGAAAATAAAGATAATGTACATAAAGTGGTGGAATGTTCTCCTTTTTGAAGTGAAAAAGAACTGAACTCATCCCTAGCTAGGTATGACCAATTTATTTTGACTTTCCTTGAATGAAGTAAATAATTTAACAGCTGTTCTGTTCCTACAGTATGTACTTCTAACTTCTTGAAGGGTATAAATAATGGAGCATCAAATGATGCTTTGTTTCAGTCTGGTTTTTGCTTTAATATTGGATTGATGCGTAATATTTCAAGTTATTTGAATAGTCATTATGGAGTTATTTTACTTTTGGAGGGTGGAGTATGTTTGCTTGTCATAAAAATACTGTTGACCCAAAATGTTGAAGAAAAATAATTTAGCACATTTTGCAACTTCAGGCTGTCCAATTAAATGCATTTTATAGCTAATGAACTTTTGAAGTGTAGTCACTGTTGTGCTGTAAGAAACCAATCTGTACACAGCAAAGTTTCATAAAGAATAATTAAATAAATGACTCGATCATCTTTTTTTAGGTGTTAGTTGATGGATAAGTGTTGTCTATTATATGGAAAAAACTAAATATTGCCTTGAGAATTTCTATACTTGTTAGGACCTTGCCATAATCCTTAGTCTAAATGATAGCAGTTCTGCCAGTGCTCAGCCTGAAGTGTCAGTTTGATTTGTATGTTGAAGACTCTGGACTTGTGTTGTAACACACTTGTTGTGTATGCCAAATATGCAGTAACTTGTGTTTTGCAGTGAGTAAAGTTATCAACCAAGGATACCTGGGTTACTGATAATAGCAGCGTTGTCATGTTTACACTTAGCACTAGTTTATAGTTAGTGAATATTTTTGAAAAGGTTTGTAGCTCAGGTTGATAAGTATGTAAGTTAGCTTGCTGAGCTTGAAGGTTTATTTTCAGATGTTTCGTCACCATACGAGGTAACATCATCAGTAAGAGTCTCTGATGAAGTGCTGGTAGCATGTCCTGCTCTCTATTTATAGGTCTTGGTTTCTTAAGGTGGGTGATGTCATTTCTGGTTCTTTTTGTCGAGGGAAGATAGATAGTGTCTAACTCGATGTGCTTATTGGAGTTTGGTTAGAATGCCATGCCTCTAAAAATTCTCGTGCATGTCTTTGTTGCGCCTGTCTTAGAATGTGTTGTCCCAGTCAAAGTGGTGTCCTTCTTTGTCTGTATGTATAGAAACTAGTGATAGTGGCTACTGTCTTTTGGTGGCCAGTTGATGTTCATGTATCCTGGTGGTAAGCTTCCTGCTAGTTTGTCCAATGTAGTGTTTTCTACAGTTCTTGTATGGTATCTTGTAAATGATAGTTTTGCTGGTAATATCCAATGGATCCTTTAGGTTCATTAGTCACTATTTTAAGTGTGATAGGTTTGTGGGCTACCATGATGCCAAGGGGTCTGAGTAGTCAGGAATTCATTTCCTCTGATATGTCTTCGATGTAAGGTAACTTGGCTATAGTTTTTGGTTGCGTTGTGTCTGCTTGTTTGGGTTGGTTTCTGAGGAATCGGCGGATTGTGTTTATTGGGTACCCATTTTTCTTTGTAAGAGGAACGGTTCAGAGAACACCTCTGGGACACCCGGACCAACCAACCCAACCACCCTGTGGCTCAACACTTCAACTCCCCCTCCCACTCCACCAAGGACATGCATGTCTTTGGACTCCTCCATCGCCAGACCACAACAACACGACGGTTGAAGGAAGAGCGCCTCATCTTCCGCCTAGGAACCCTCCAACCACAAGGGATGAACTCAGATTTCTCCAGTTTCCTCATTTCCCCTCCCCCCACCTTGTCCCAGTCAAATCCCTCGAACTCAGCACCGCCATCCTAACCTGCAATCTTCTTCCTGACCTCTCCGCCCCCCACCCCAGTCTGACCTATCACCCTCACCTTGACC
>NC_057750.1:924877-941996 GCF_004010195.1 Chiloscyllium plagiosum
CAGCACACACACCATCCCGTGCCCAACACACATCCTCCCCAACACACACACACACCCTCCCCAATACACACACCATCTCCTCCCCAAAACACACCCTCCTCAGCACACACACACATCCTCCCCAACACAGTCACTTACCACCCCGTTCCTGACAGGGCCTGAAACTCCCCGAAAATGTATAAAATTTCAATCCATTGTTTTTCCAGGACGTCATACCAGGGAAGTCTCCAGCCGCAGTATATCCTTCCTTCTGCTGTCTGGGTGCCCCCAGCAGTTATTCATTGACATATCACTGTACCATTCTGTATCATTTGCTGTGTTGATGATCAGCTCAGTAGGCAACAGCCCTTCACCTGGTTTCTCAATAAAAAAAGAATTAAACCACAAATCATCTCTTCTATAAGGTTGAAAGAGATAATTATAACTTAAATATTGAAATTAAATGCTCCATTACTCATGATGTTCAAGCAATTTCTGGAGTTATTTGGCAATTGAAGTTTATCATTTGTGTGTGCGCTGTTTCATTCCCCCAATGGCTGAGGCGTGATGAAGGACCCTTCTTCTCAATCTCTCCTTTTGCATGGGGCGTAGTCTCCCTCAGATTCAGCTCAGCACCAGTCATGTCTCTCTCTCTCTCGGATGAAAGAGCAGCCCTCTGGGACTATGGTGAATTTACCTTTACTAACAGTGTACATATTTTGGTATCAAAATATCAATAGACATCAATGGAACAAGTGAGTTCGGTGCTCATCGATGTCTTTTTTCAGACTGACAGAGAATGTGCTCTAATGGTGAGTTGTACATTTAAATAGCAGCAATTTCTTTGTCAATGCTAATCAAAGTGATGTGAAAAACTTTACTGAGTTCCTTTGGGGGATGTGGGTGTCATTGGCTGGGTCCATCACGTTTTGATTTAATTTATTTTTGTCACATGTACCTAGTTACAGTGAAAAGTTTTGTTTGCAGCATAGGTGGCTCACACCATACCAAGTGTATGAGGGTTATCGAACGGAGTGAGGAATACAATGTTACAGCTGCAGAGAAGGTGCACAAAGAGTGAGATCAACATTTAGATTTGTAATTAGAGAGGCCCATTCAGCAGTCTTAAAACAGCGGGGAAGAAGCTGCTTTTGAACCGGTTGGTACATGTATTTAAGCTTTTGCATCTTCTGCCCAATGGAAGAGGTTGGACAAGAGTCTAACCAGACTGGGCGGGGTCTTTGATGATGTCGGCTGCCTTCCTGAGGCAGGGAGAAGTGTAGATGGAGCCAATGGATGGGAGGCTGGTTTGTGTGATGGACTGGGCTGTATTCACAACTCTCTGCAGTTTCTTACGGTCCTGGGCAGAGCAGTTGTCATACAAAGCTGTGATGCATCAGATAAGATGCTTTCTATGGTGCATCTATAAAAATTGGTAAGAGGCCGTATGGACATGCTGAATTTCCTTAGCCTCTTGAAGAAATAGAGGTGTTGGTGCTCTCTTGACTGTAGTTTTGATGTTGGTGGTTCAGGACAGATTGTTGGTGATGGTCACCCCCAGGAACTTGTTGGTCTTGACCATCTCCACCTCAGCCCCACTGATACAGAGAGGAGCGTGCCCTCCACTCTGCTTCCTGAAGTCAATGACCAGCTCCTTCACTTTGCTGCCGTGGAGGGACAGAGTGTTGCTTTTACACCACACTACCAAACACTCTGTCTTTTTCCTGTATTCTGTCTTGCCATTGCTTCAGATCCGACCTACAACAGTCGTGTCATCAGCAAGCTTGTAGATGGAGTTAGGACAACTTTGGCCACATTGTCATGAGTATACGGGAAGTACAATAAAAGGCTGAGTATGCAGACTTGGTGTTGAGGATTGTCATTTATTTATTTATTTATTTATGATTGGTCCCTGATTGCTCCTTGAGATGGTGGTGGTGACCTGTTTGGGGTATGGGTTACTAATGGCATGGGTGGCTTTACTCTGCATGGTGTCAGGCTTCTTGAGTGTTGTTGGACTAATTCTTCAATCCAATTTAAATGCAAGTCTCGTCTTGGGAGAGTTAGTGCAGAGGCTGTTGGGTGATCAGACAATTTAACAATGTGTAAAGCCAATATTCCAGCAACACCTGCCTTTGAGAGTGAACTGAGAGTACCCAGCAGGAAAATAGAATCTGTGCTTTTAAAATGTATCGGACAGGCATAACCATTTCCTTTTATTTATTCCCAGGATGAGGGCATCACTGGTTGGGCCAGCATTTATTGCCCAGCTCTAGTTGCCCAGAGTCAACCACATTGCTGTGGATCTGGAGTCACATATAGTCCAGACCAGGTAAGGATGGCAGATTTCCATCCCTAAAGGGCAACAGCAAACTGTTGGTGAAGGCAGGATTGATTGCCCCTCCTTGGGCGAGATGAGAGTGAGCTGTCTTCTTGACACACTGCAGTCCTTGGAGTGGAAGGACACGCAGAAGCCCTCAGGGAGGGGAGCCATATTGGGGATGGTACACACCGCCGTCACTGTGTGCCAGTGTTGAAGGAAGTGAATTCTGAGGAAGCAGGTTGCTTTGTCCTGGATGGTGTCGAGCTTCTTGAGTGTTGTTGGAGCTGCCCCCATCCAGGGCAAGTGGGGAGTATTTCCTCACATTCCTGATGTGTGTCTTTTCAATGTTGGGACAGGCTTTGAGGAGTCAGGAGATGTGTTACTTGCTGCTTGATTCCCAGCCTCTGACCTGTTCTTGTAGCCATTATGCTTATATGGCTAGTCAGTTGAGTTTCTGGTCAATGGTAACCCCACAGGATGTTGATAGTGATGGATTCAGTGATGCATTCAGTAATGTCATTGAATGTCAAGTCATAAACATGTTAGCTATGTCTAAATTAGTGAGATTTATAGACTACTCACTGTATGAATCTACTCAGAATCCCTTCCTCACCTCCTTTTGCAAGTAATTGTGGTTGGTCACTGCTTTCTCTTTTCCAAAAGAATCAGTAACTATAGCCAGCCATTGAGGGAAGTGCTTTGAGATAGTGGTGAACAGAGTTCAGTGTTTGCATTTGTCACCACAGCTTTGGTTTTACAGTGAGAATTATTTAAATAAATTCACTAATTAATTTGGATTAACTCAGGGTCCACTTGCCAACCAATCAGCTCTCCTGTCAGGCAGGATAAATTTTGATATTCTTGCAAACTCTCTTGATGAGTGCAAGGAGAACATGAGGACTGCAAATGCTGGAGATCAGAGTCAAAGAATGTGATGCTGGAAAAGCACAGCAGGTCAGGCAGAATCTGAGGAGCAGGAGAGTCGATGTTTCGAGCATAAGCCTACCTTAAAGATGTTCTTCTCTTCTCTCTACCTGATGAAGGGCATATGCCCGAAATGTTGATTCTCCTGCTCCTCGGATGCTGCCTGAGCTGCTGCACTTTTCCAGCAATACACTCTTGACTCTGATGATTGCAAGACCAAAACCTTCAACAAAATGGATCCTTTCTTAGGAATAATCGAGTTCTGTACTAGAAAACGACCAATTTACCTGAAACAGGATGTCTCTGGCGTTAATTTATCACAATTTGAATTTATGCAGCACCTTTGATGTTGCAAAATAGCCCAAAGTGCTTTGCAGGAACATTATCAAACAAAGTGTGACAGAGAGCCACTTGGGGAGATTTTAGGATCGCTGATCAAATGAGGTCAGTCTTAAGAAACATCTTAAAGGTTGACAGAGCAATAGAGAGAGTGAGACACAGAGAGAGAGAGAGAGAGATGGAGAGGTTCAGGGAGAGATCTCCAGGGAAATGACCAAAGACATTGCAGAGAGAGAAAGCTGAGGGACAGCTGACATTACTGAACAACAGGAGGAGTGCGAGGGTCTCGGGGCATGGCAGGAGATGACAAAGGCAGGAAGGTGAGGGGGAGAGATATGAACACAAGGATAATGCCAGTTCAAAAACTCCGTATTAATTGACAAACTTCATGTATGAAGTGTCATTATTGAAACAGTCAGAGGAGGAGAATGACAGCGGGAAAAGGAATGATTCTACCAGAGAAATGATTAATAATCCTGGTCCTGAAGCACATGTCATAAACTGGGTAATCTTCTATTTCTCCTTCATAGTTGAACATTCTGCTGCGGCCTCAGGACTGAGAGGCCTGGGAATACGCCACTGTATTAATGTCAAACATGGTTTGCTTCGTGTTTCGCTGACAATCTCTGGCACCTGGAGACACCTTCCACAAAACACATGCAGAAAAAGTGTTTCGTTCCCAGCTCCCGTTTCCTGAAATTTGCAACGTCAAATGATGGTTTTTATTTTTAAAGTTAATTGCTATCTATTTAGCCTACTTTCCATCCTCTGTCATACATCTTTTCTCTCTCCCTCTCTCAATCTATATCTTTCTTTCTCTCTCTCTCTCTCCATTTTCTCTCTTCTGTGGTCTTCCTTTTTAAACAGCCAAAGGTGTTTGGTACCTTCACTAAAAGCCAGAAGCTCTCCCTCTCTCAATCTATATCTTTCTTTCTCTCTCTCTCTCTCTCCATTTTCTCTCTTCAGTGGTCTTCCTTTTTAAACAGCCAAAGGTGTTTGGTACCTTCACTAAAAGCCAGAAGCTGAGAACCATGGTAAAGACCGTCACATTCACAAATTGTGCCAGCACCAAAAGGACCAATTCATTCCATGCTCAGCACAACTTGCTTAAAACTGTCCAAGCAGCTGATCCTTCCAGATGTTGGATTCCAGAGGTGACAGCTGATTGCCTCTTGTCTTATTGCTTGTGTCTCTGTTATTTAATGTTCCTGTCCCCCGAAATGTCAGGTTTACCAGCTCCCAGACCTGGGTCCCCTGAGGAAAGGCCGGGAGTCAGGAATGATCAGTCGCATGTGTCTAACTCTCAGGAGATGCTCTGAAAATAAGGCCCAGTTCCAGCCCCCATTCAAACTGGTCAGCTCAGCCATTTGTCTCCTTTCACAGCAGATAAACCTTTTCCCTCTCTGTCAGCTCACAGCGAGACCCCATCCCCTATCCTTCCCCAACTGATATCAATACGGCAACGTTCAAATTCTCAAACTGACAGAGCTGCTGAGAATTTTCTGTTTTCTTTTATTTCATATCTCCAGCATGAACAGTATTTTACTTTTGTTATAGAATCATCATCCTTCTTTCCAAATCCCTCAACATCCTCTCCCCTGCCCATCTCTGTCACCCCCTCCAGTCCCTATACTCCTCCTTTGGGTGGCACGGTGGCTCAGTGGTTAGCACTGCTGCCTCACAGTGCCAGATACCTGGGTTCAATTCCTGCCTCAGGCAACTGTCTGTGTGGAGTTTGCACATTCTCCCCGTGTCTGCGCGGGTTTCCTCCGGGTGCTCTGGTTTCCTCCCACAGTCTAAAAATGTGCAGGTTAGGTGAATTGGCCATGCTCAATTGCCTCTAGTATTAGGTGTAGGGGAATGGGTCTGGGTGGGTTGGTCTTCGGAGGGTTAGTGTGGACTTATTGGGCTGAAGGGCCTGTTTCCACACTGTAAGTAATCTAATCTTATCTCTTAACTCCCCTCCAGCTCCCACACCCTCTCCCCATCTATGTCACTCCCTCCAACCCCTACACCCCATCCTTGTCTCTGTCATCTCCTCCAGCCCCTACATCCCTCACTATCTCTGTACCTCTCTCCAGCTCCTACACCTCCTCCCTATCTCAGTCACCTTCTCCTTCTCCAGCCCCTACACCCCTCCCTATCTCTGTCACCTCCTCTGGTCTCTATATCTGCTCCTTATCTCTGTAACCTCCAGCAGCTCCTACATCCCTCCCTCTTTATCGAAGGTGCCTTCCTGATGAATTTGCAGATGCAATTTGGGACACAATGCAAGGAAAATGTGCTTGCTTCATATTTTATTCCTGTCACAATTTTTTCTGCATAAATTTTGAATGTTTACAAAATCTGCCCAATTTTGCTGGCGCAGTTTTGGAGCTATCATGCTCTTTATCTTCATTTTCTTGTCGAGGTAGTCAGAAGTAAATGATTCTCAGCTCTCTCCTAGAAAGATGAAGTAATAAAAATGTCTGCAACACTCCAGCAGTAATCAGTGTGAATCTGTGAGTTTGTTGTCTGCTGAATTTAGAGTAAAGTCTGCACTTGGGTATTCTCAATCAGTCAGGCAGCAGCTTGTCCCCTGCCTCCTGCCCACACAGAGCTTTGAGAGCTGGAAATGTCGAGTGTTTAGAAATCCCACAACCACACATTGCCTTTCACTATTTGTTGATCCTGTCAGAGCCTCCCTTTAAATGGAATTTGGAATCATTTCCATTCTCCATCTTAACAAAGCAAGGCCCGTATGAACAGTTTTGATAAATGAAGGAAATTCCTCCTCCTCTCAACCATTGTAATCCTTCACCATTGTCTCTCAAACCGATTTGAGAGATATCTGGCTGGACAAAATGGGAGGAATAATTTGGAGTTTGAACTAGTGGTATGTGACCTTCGTGTGTATGGAGGGGCACCAATAAAATGACCAATACTTCAGGAGCCATGATTTCTTTTTCAAACCATTTCAGGAAAGACAGTTCCAGGAGTGACAGTGGAAATTTGTTTGAGTTGTGACTGTTTTATCTGTGGAATGAGTAAACATTGAAAAGAATTAGTTTGCTTCCTGTTTAGAAAAATCAGGATTTTTTTTGCTGAGGGGCAAATCCACAGTTTGGAAGTTCTCGCTTTCAGTTCTCTGAAGTTCATTTGAAGTTACGTATAAAAGCGATTTTGTCTGAAGGAGTTAGTTGGAAATAGGTTACTTCAGAGTAAAGAGTTTAGTTGAAATTTTTTAGACCAGAAGTGTTTGCTAAGAAACCTGAAGGGGTTGAGAAAGTCTCAGCTTAGTTGTGTGAATACTCAAGGAAGAGGCTATCAAATTCTCAAAACCAGGAATTAAAACATAGTACAGTACAACACAGGAAATGGCCCTTCAGCCCACAATGTTATGCCAAACATGACGCCAAATGAAATGAACATCTTCTTGGTCCATATCTCTCCATTTCTTGCATATTTATGGCAGCAAGTTCCAGACTCTTATGATCGACTGTGTAAAACACTTGCCCCTCACATCTCCTTTGAACTTTCCCCCTCTCCCCCTCTCCCACCTTTAAGCATGCTCCCCAGAATTGGAAGGAATAATTAAATCATACTTGTAGATGTGATGGAGATGGGAACTGTCTCCAATGCTTGAGTACTGGAAAATGATGGGATTGGGAAACGTGGGATTGTATTTTTCCCATGTGTTTCAGACTTTTCCAGGTATTGTACCATATGAAAATATCTTGATTTATTCTGTTTTATTTTCATTTATTTTACATAATAAACTCCTATTTTATTGTTAAAACTGAATCTGCAGACATGTGTTTCATTGAAAGGCCACTTTGTTAAAACCAAAACCAAGCAAAAGATGATCTATCAAGCCAGATATCAGTCTGGGATCCAACTTGTCCAGTAATAATATCATGCTGGGATCATAACGTACATGCGGGACTTGGATACTCTGTCCTGGGGAATAGAAAGCCATTCAGCCCCTCAAGTCTGTTGAGACCTAGAAATAGGAATGTGAAGAAACCAACAATGGGATTCAGGAAAAACGTGTGAGGAATGGTGACCTCATGGGCTATATTCTCTTTAGTCTCCAGAAGTCGTCAGACACATTTCAGGTAAGCCCAGGCCTACCAGGAAATCTGGAGTTAACCACTGCACCCCATCCCTTTCCCAAACTCTATCCTTACTTGTAATCAATTAGTTCTCCATCTATTTCCAGTTCTGATGAAGGTTTCTCAATCTGAAGTGTTAACGTTTCATTTATAACATGTGTCCAGTTATTAGCAAGTTGACACCAGCCTGAGCAATGCATCTTATGGGAATCTTCGTTCAGCTTTCTCACTCAACATTCGGCAACAGGTGTGCCTGGGAAATATTAAAATACTAAAGGGTCATTTCATGTTGAATGCTGTGATGAAGATTCCGACCTCTGCAGGGAGATATTCAGGAAACAGTGACCCTGAAAATCTGTTGGAGATGGGAGCTGTGCTGTTTAAGGACAGGGTTTGATGTAAAATTCAGTTCCCACTCTGTTCCCGTGGGGGCTTGCACTGAGATAGAGCCTGCATCCTTCAATTCCATGTCAAATCTGACTGTCACCATTGGTTCTGCTAGCTCTCTATCCGCTGTCTCCCCAATTCAGGGCCTGCAACAACTTCGTGGAGTCATAGAGATGTACAGCACGGAAACAGACCCTTCGGTCCAATTCATCCGTGCTGACCAGATATCCTAAATTAATCTAGTCCCATTTGCCAGCACTTGGCCCATATCTTTCTGAACCCTTCCTATTCATATACCCTTCCAGATGCCTTTTAAATGTTATCATTGTACCAGCCTCCACCACTTCCTCTGGCAGCTCATTCCATACACGTACCACCGTCTGGGGGAAAATGTTGCCCCTCAGGTCCCTTTTATATCTTTCCCCTCTCACCTTAAACCTATGCCCTCTAGCTCTGGACTCCCCCACCCCAGAGAAAAGGCCTTGTCTATTTATCCTATCCACACCCCTCATGATTTTATAAACATCTATAAGGTCACCCCTCAGTCTCCGATGCTCCAGGGAAAACAGCTCCAGTCTATTCAGCCTCTCCCTGTAGCTCAAATCCTCCAACCCTGGCAACATCCTTGTAAATCTTTTCTTCCACCCTTTAAGACTGAGATGAGGCGGAATTTTTTTCTCTCAAAGGACCTGAACCAAACTCTAGCCAGTTGGAGTGAAGCCTTTTGACAGTCCTCAAACCCTCAGTGGGATTTGGAATCAGAAAGGAAAAAATTCATCTTCTTCTGGCTATTCTGAGCCATTCCTTAAGACCCCAACTATGATGGATCCTGACTGGCTTTCACTTTGGACTCTCACTGCTATTTACCTTTACATGTGGTCTACTCAATATCAACCTATGCCTGGCCTCTGCACCTATGGGAGGATCAGTAGTTCTCGGGGCTATTAAAACTGTTTCACAGGAGAACCAGCTGATCAGTAGCTCATCACCTACTTGTTGGCATCATTAGGGATGAACATATGAGGCATTCACAGCTAAATAGTCAAAGTACAGTATGGTGCATTTGACAACAAGAAAGACTATCTATAATGAAAGAACGTTGCGTTTGTTTCAACTCTTTATCATATCTCTCAGAAACATCTCAAATTGTTTCACACAAAACTAATCATTTTAGAATGGATTCTTGACTGTTCTGACAGTGTGATCTACACAGGATCTCTGCGATCTCAGGGCTCGGCAATGCTGCTGCGTGTGCTAGATTGGGTCTATCTTAGAAGACATAGTCTCAGAACAAAGGTGCGCCAATTTCAGACGGAGATGGGGAGGAATTTCTTCCCTCAGAGGGTTGTGAGTCTTTGGAACTCCTTGCCCCAGAGAGCTGTGGGGGACAGAGACCGTGTGTATATTTGAGCCTGAGATCGATGGATTGATGATCAGTCAGGAAATCAAGGGATACAGGGAAAAGGCAGGAAAATGGACGTGAGGAATGCTGGATCAGCCATGATTCTATGAATTGGAGGATTAGGCTCAAGGAACTGACTGGCCTCCTCCTCTTCCTATTTCGTATGGTCTTAGGATGAGGCAGAGGATGGAGTAATCAGGTCCAAGGCAGCTATCACTCAGTTCAGGGAAGTGTAAACAATCATGTGACACTATTTAGAGAACAGGTAATTCTTTTATCTGTCTATCTCTTCCCTCCTAATCGCCATGACGATTAGCTGACAGTTTTGACTGTCATGTGGAAAAATCACATCCAAAGCTGCAGATCATAGAATCCCTACATTCGGCCCATCAAGTCCACAGTTCAAGTCTAAAGAGCATCCTAAGCAGACCCACACCTCTAGCCTATCCCTATAACCCTGTGTTTCTCATGGCTAACCCACCTAGCCTGGACATCACTGGCCACTCTGGGCTCATTCATAAAGTCGGGAAGTATGGGATACAGGGAGATTTGGCTATCTGGATTCAGAATTAGCTGGCTGACAGAAGGCAGAGAGTGGTTATAGATGGAAAATATTCTGCCTGGAGGTCAGTGTTGAGTGGGGTCCTGCAGGGCTCTGTTCTTGGGCCTCTGCTCTTTGTAGTTTTTATAAATGACTTGGATGAGGAGATTGAGGGGTGGGTTAGTAAATTTGCAGATGACACAAAGGTTGGAGGTGCCGTTGATAGTATAGAAGGCTACTGCAGGCTGCAGCATGACATAGAGCAGGATGAGAAATGGCAGATGGAGTTCAACCTGGATAAATGCAAAGTGATGCATTTTGGAAGGTCAAACTCAAATGCTGAATATAGGATTAAAGATAGGATTCTTGGCAGTGTGGAGGAACAGAGGGATCTGGGTGTGCAAGTGCATAGATCCCTCAAAGTTGCCACCCAAGTGGATAGGGTTGTTAAGAAAGCATATGGTATTTTGGCTTTCATTAACAGGGGGATCGAGTTTAAGAGCCATGAGGTTTTGTTGCAGCTTTACAGGTCCCTGGTGAGACTCCACTTGGAATATTGTGTCCAGTTCTGTTCGTCCTACTATAGGAAAGATACAGAGGCTTTGGAGAGAGTGCAAAAAAAGGTTTATCAGGATGCTGCCGGGACTGGAGGGCTTGGCTTATGAAGAAAGGTTGAATAAACTCAGACTTTTCTCTCTGGAGAGAAGGAGGAAGAGAGGAGACCTGATCGAGGGGTGGAATAGATAGAATCAATAGCCAGAGACTTTTCCCAGTATTGACTGGTACAAGGAATCATAGTTTGAAGATATTAGGAGGAAGGTATAAAGGAGACATCAGAGGTAGGTTCTTTACATAGAGAGTAGTGAATGCATGGGATGTGTTGCCAGCAGCGGTGGTGGAAGCAGAGTCATTAAGGACATTTAAGCAACTGCTGGACAATTTGGCATGGCTAATCCACCCTAACCTGCATATCTTTGGACTGTGGGAGGAAACTGGAGCACCGAGGGAAAACCCACACAGACAGGGGGAGAATATGCAAACTCCACACAGACAGTCACCCGAGGGTGGGATCAAACCCAGATCCCTGGTGCTGTGAGGCAGCAGTGCTAACTATCATGCCACGCTGATCAGCTCTAGTTGAAGATAGAGTGTGTTATTCCTGTCACTGTGACAATACTGGCAATCCCTAACAGTGAGGATCCAATTGACACAAAGGTTCCCCTGTGCTTCTTTCTCAAACAATCCAAAAAAACTAATGTGTGCTCTCTTGAATAATTCAATCCAAATGGTCATTATCTTCCACCAAGCCCTTATTCTGCTGGTCATTATACAGTCTGAGCTCAACAATGCAATTGGCCTGTTAATATTTTTATTTCTCTCATAGATTCCTGAGCACCTTTTAAGGCACCTTATTTAAGTTTGAAGAGGTAAGGATCATACAGGCTCTAGAGGGTTACAAGGTAGCCAGGAAGGAACTGAAGAATGGACTTAGGAGAGCTAGAAGGGGGCATGAGAAAGCTTTAGCATATAGGATTAAGGAAAACCCTAAGGCATTCTACACTTATGTGAGGAACAAGGGGATGGCCAGAGTGAGGGTAGAGTTGATCAGGGATAGTGGAGGGAACTTGTGCCTGGAGTTGGAGCAGGTAGGAGAGGTCCTTAATGAATACTTTGCTTCAGTATTCACCACTGAGAGGGACCTTGACGTTTGTGAGGACAACGTGAAGCAGGCTAATGGGATATATCCATGGTTACTACAGGAAGCAAGAGAAGAGATTGCTGCACTTTTGGTGATGATCTTTGCATCCTCACTGTCCTCTGGAGTAGTGCCAGATGATTGTAGAGTGACAAATGTTATTCCCTTGTTTAAGAAAGGAAATAGGGATAATCCTGGGAATTACAGATCAGTCAGTCTTACCTCTATGGTGGGCAAATTATTTGAGAGGATTCTGAGAGACAGGATTTATGATTATTTGGAAAAGCATAGTTTGATTGGATAGTCAGCATGGCTTTATGAGGGGCAGGTCATGCCTCACAAACCTTATTGAATTCTTTGAGGATTCAGACAGTAAGGAGGCACAGGATACATGGATATCTGGCTGTCTGGATACATAATTGGCTGGCCCATAGAAGGTGGTGGTAGATGGAAAGTATTCAGCCTGGAGCTCAGTGACCAGTGGTGTTCTGCAGGGAACGGTTCTGGGATCTCTGCTCTTTATGATTTTTATAAATGACTTGGATGAGGAAGTGGAAGGCTGGGTTAGTAAGTTTGCCAATGACATGAGGGTTGGTGGAGTTGTGGATAGTGTGGAGGGCTGTTGTCGGTTGCAGAGCTGGGCTGAGAAGTGGCAGATGGAGTTCAACCTGGAAAAATGTGAAGTGATTCGCTTTAGAAGGTCGAATTTGAGTGCAGAATACAAAGTTAAAGGCAGGATTCTTGGCAGTGTGGAGGAACAGAGGGATCTTGGGGTCCATGTCCACAGATCCCTCAAAGTTGCCACCCAGGTTGATAGGGTTGTTAAGAAGGCGTATGGTGTGTTGGCTTTCATCAGCAGGGATATTGAGTTTAAGAGCCACAACGTTATGCTACAGCTCTATTCAGCCCTGGATACACCACACTTGGAATATTGTGTTCAGGTCTGGTCACCTCATTATAGGAAGGATATGGAATCTTTAGACAGGGTGCAGAGGAGATTTACCAGGATGCTACCTGGACTGGAGGGCATGTCTTATGAAGAAAGGTTGAGGGAGCTAGGGCTTTTATCATTGGACTGAAGAAGGATGAGCGATGACTTGATAGAGGTGTACAAGATGATGAGAGGCATAGACTTTTTCCCAGGGCAGAAATGTCTATCATTGGGGGCCATAATTGTCAGGTGATTGGAGGAAGGTTTAGGGGAGATGTCAGAGGGAGGTGCTTTACACAGAGAGTGGGGGGTGTGTGGAATGTCCTGCCAGCGGTGGCAGTAGAGTCAGAGACATGAGGGACATTTAAGCGACTCTTGGATAGTCACATGACAGATAGTACAATGAAGGATATTTAGGTTAATCTGATCTTAGAGTAGGATAAAAGGTCGGCACAATATCGAGGGCACTGTGGTGTATTGTTCTATGTTCGATGATTTGATCAGGACGTGACCAATCACAGATATTTTTTCATGATTTGGAGGTGCCGGTGTTGGACTGGGGTGTACAAAGTTAAAAATCACACAACACCAGGTTATAGTCCAACAGGTTTATTTGGAAGCACACTAGCTATAGAGAGCTACTGCAGGCTGCAGAGGGTTACTTTCATGCTATTGCACTGATTTGGAATTAGCATCCCAGGTGCACGGCTCAATTAACTTTGGTGATTTTTAAAAATTGATTTTAATTGACCTTCTCTGATACTCACTTCCAATACAGGTGGGAACTTGAAGCGATTTTCGCTAACTCAGTTGTGAAGGCATTTGCACTATCCTCTCGGGCTCCCTAAGACCAGCGTCTCTGACAGAGCAGCACTCTGTACTGGAGCACCGAGGCCATTATTGGAGTGTGTGCTGTGATTTCCAGGATTAACTCCTGTAGGACTTAAACCCATAATCTCTACCTCAAAGGCAAGTGTACGACCATCTGAAACACAGCTGAGGTGTGTACTGTTCACTCGAGAAGGACATTACTTAACATCCCTGGACTGTTTGATTAGAAACTATCCTCAGTTTGTTTGTCCGGGGGTTGGTAGTGTCTCCACCTCTGAGCCAGGAAGACTAGGTTCAAATGCCAACTGCTCCCGAGGTGTGTTATAATATTGCTAAACAGGTCAATCAATGAGAATACCGATAAAAAGGATTGATTTGAGGTGTCTACTGGGATGGTTCAGGCAATGCACTCTCCCCAAAAACACAAAGTTTGAATTTTGTAAGTGTGATTTGTTACAATCCCACTGTAAACTGCTGTTAATTTAGTTCAATCGGTTGATTTGCTGTTAATTAAAAGTCACGCAAGAATAGACTGCAGGAGCTTGTGGAGCAATGGTACTGCTCTCCTCAAGATCAGCAAAGGCAGGTTCAAGCAATACCCATCCCAGAGCATCCCTGAACTGGCAGATTTAAAATATAAAGACATACTGTTAAGACACTAGGTTAAACAGGTGGGAGCCAGACAGATCAAATGCTGCATTGTACAAATCAATCCAAAAAATCATTCATGCGTCGTTTCACCAACTGTCTTTGGATCATTCTGCAACTGCATCCAATTGGTTTGAATAGCTGTACCTGATCTGTGTGTAAATATCAGTTTTAAAGTTCAGAGACAGAAGTGTGGAATAAACTTGCTGAATAATTGATTTCTACGATAGCTTTAAAGCTGCAAGAAGCCTTGTGAAAATAGAATTAATCATCTTGAAAATCTATAACTTTTTCACACAGAGGGTGGTGTGTACATGGAACAACTGCCAGCAGAAGTGGCGGAGGCTGGTACAATTACAGTATTTAAAGGGCATCGGGATGGGTATATGAATAGGAAGGGTTTAGAGGGATATGGGCCGGGTGCTGGCAGGTGGGACTAGGTCAGTTTGGAATGTCTGATTGGTGCAGATGAGTTGAACTGAAGGGTCTGTTTCCGTGTTGGATGAGTCTATGATTCTTATTATCTTAGGCATTATAAACCTGTTTACTAAAGATTGGAAAGCCATGGGGATTTGATGGCAGGTGAGACCATCCTTCTCTCCACTGAAGAATGTTTCTCCCCTTGGTTCCATTTCATACATGTTCAATCCCTGACCTTTCCAGAAAGAGAGAGAGAGAGAGAGAGAAGCTCCTGCGATAGGAGTGTGTTTGTAGGGTCTCTCACTGTCTGTGTAAACATCTCAGAAAAATGGGCAATGGACATCTGAATGTATAAAGTGTACACGGATTATTACCCATTACCCATTCTGTCAATAGCAAGCATTGACACTGAGCTCTGTATGTCTGAGTGTTGGTCGGATCAGAATACTCACTGCCATTTATTTCCTAATTCTGTTTTGTTTAACTATCTCCATCTTCTCGGACTCTTCCACTCCCCGGAACAATCCAGTGTGAGATTATAATTTGATCAAAATTACAGAGCGATGTTAGGAAACAGCTCTTCATGTGAAGGGAGTGGAAACCTAGAACTCTGTTTTTACCAAACCCTGACATCTCCAACAGATTGAGGTGACAACCCTTAGACTGAGATCGATAGATTTAGGTTGGATGAAGGTATCAGGACTTGGGGAATCAGAGCAGGCAGATGGTGGTCAGATACAGATACTAAAATGGTGGGCTAGACCTGAGGGGGCTGAATGGCCTCCTTCTGTTCCTTCCCTCTCTTTTTCCCTCCTCTTCGCAAACCTCACCTTGTCCTTGAATGTTACATGGGATAAAGTGACACTTTACAGAGTAAAGGATATGAACTTGTTGAGCGAATAGTTTCAACTTTGGATGGATTCATCTCTGAATATTTTTCTGCCTTTTCCCCCTTCACTCACTGCCCAGTGGACAAGACACTGGGCAGTGAGAAGATGAGTGCTTTAAATTTCAGGCAGCTCTTTTTGATAGTATAATCTCATTGGTGGGAAGATGAGACAGAGTTGATGAAAAATAATAACATTTATTGACAAGGAACTAGTCAACTGTGTAGCTGGCATCTGTTTGGTTCATAGAGATGCAGAATGAGGAACCTCCAGAGTTTTAGCCAATTCACTGACAGAAAATATGGCTTTTTTGCAATGCTGTGACAGGAAAACTGAAACTTTTCTGGAGGTAGACAAGTCTTAGTGGTACCTCCAGAGGGCACCACATCGCTCAATATGTAAATGAGGGTTAAGCCTCATCCTGGAAATACGGGGCCTTACAATCGCACCCAGGCAATTGGTTTTGGTGATAGATTTCTCACCCTGCTGACTGCCTTCTTCAAACTTTGTTTAATTCTGTGAGACCTCTTCATTGACACAGAATGAAGCTCTCCGGCATCTCATACAAACAGCCATTCTTCATCACGATCCTAGCCTGTGTGGGCCAGGCTACTCAACCACATGGGGCCTCACAATTAAGCTACATTATGGCCAATCAGACTTCCACACACACATTACAAGCAACAATTTGATTTTAGATAGTCAACATAGTTTCATCAAGGACAGGTAGTGTCTCACAAACCGCATTGAGTTTTTTGAGAAGGTGACCAAGCATGTAGATGAGGGTAGGGCTGTTGATGTGGTGTACATGGACTTCGGTAAAGCCTTTGATAAGGTTCCACATGGTAGGCTGATGGAGAAAATGCAGAGCTATGGGATTGAGGGTGATTTAGCAGTTTGGATTAGAAACTGGCTTTCTGAAAGAAGGCAGCGAGTGGTGGTTGATGGAAAATATTCAGTCTGGAGTCCGGTTACTAGTGGTGTGTCACAAGGATCTGTTTTGGGACCACTGCTGTTTGTCACTTTTATAAATGACTCTGATGCAGGCATAGGTGGATGGATTAGTAAATTTGCAGATGACACTAAAGTCGGTGGAGTAGTTGTAAGGTTTGTGAAGGTTTGTAGCTCAGGTTGAGGTTTAGGGTGTAGCTTTGCTCGCTGAGCTGTAGGTTTGATACCCAGACGTTTCATTACCTGGCTAGGTAACATCATCAGTGGTGACCTCCAAGTGAAGCAAAGCTGTTGTCTCCTGCTTTCTATTTATATGTTTGTCCTGGATGGGGTTCCTGGGGTTCGTGGTGATGTCATTTCCTGTTCGTTTTCTGAGGGGTTAATAGGTGGTATCTAGATCTATGTGTTTGTTTATGGCGTTGTGGTTGGAGTGCCAGGCCTCTAGGAATTCTCTGGCATGACTTTGCTTAGCCTGTCCCAGGATAGATGTGTTGTCCCAGTCGAATTGGTGGTTTTTTCATCCATGTGTAGGGCTACAAGGGAGAGAGGGTCGTGTCTTTTTGTGGCTAGCTGGTGTTCGTGTATCCTGGTGGCTAACTTTCTTCCTGTTTGTCCTACGTAGTGTTTGTGGCAGCTCTTGCATGGAATTTTGTAGATGACGTTGGTTTTGTCCATGGGTTGTACTGGGTCTTTTAAGTTTGTTATTTTTGTTTGAGAGTGTTGGTGGGTTTGTGTGCTACTAGGATTCCGAAGGGTCTTAGTAGTC
>NC_057750.1:943539-958355 GCF_004010195.1 Chiloscyllium plagiosum
GAAAGATATAAATAGAAAGCAGGAGACAACAGCTTCGCTTCACTTGGAGGTCGCCACTGACGATGTTACCTAGCCAGGTAATGAAACGTCTGGATATCAAACCGACAACTCAGTGAGCAAAGCTACACCCTCGGTGGAGTAGTGGACAGTGTGGAAGAATGTTACAGGTTGCAGGGGGATTTGGATAAACTGCAGATTTGGGCTGAGAGGTGGCAAATGGAGTTCAATGCAGCTAAATGTGAGGTGATGCACTTTGGGAAGAATAACAGGAAGGCAGAATACTGGATCGATGGAAAGATTCTTGGTAGTGTGGATGTGCAGAGGGATCTTGGTGTCCAAGTACATAGATCCCTGAAAGTTGCCACCCAGGTGGATAGTGCTGTTAAGGAGGCATACGGTGTGTTAGGTTTCATTGGTAGAGGGATTGAGTTCCTGAGCCGCAATATCATGCTGCAACTATACAAAACGCTGGTGCAGCCGCACTTGGAATATTGTGCACAGTTCTGGTCGCTCCAGTACAGGGAGGATGTGGAAGCATTGGAAAAGGTGCAGAGGAGATTTATCAGGATGTTGCCTGGTCTGGAGGGAAGGTCTTATGAGGAAAGGCTGAGAGACTTGGGTCTGTTCTCATTGGAAAGAAGAAGGCTAAGAGGGATTTGATAGAGATGTACAAGACGATCAAAGGATTAGAAAGAGTAGACAGTGAAAGACTTTTACCTAGGATGATAACATCAGCGTGTACAAGGGGCATAGCTGCAAATTGAGGGATGATAGATTTAAGACAGATGTCAGAGGCAGGTTCTTTATGCAGAGAGTGGTAAAGGCGTGAATGCCCTACCTGCCAGTGTAATTAACTCATCCACATTAGGGAGATTTAAACAACCCTTGGGTAAGCACATGGGTGGTGATGGGATAGTGTAGGAGGCCGAGCTGAGAATAGTTCACAGGTCGGCGCAACATCAAGGGCTGAAGGACCTGTTCTGCGCTGTATTGTTCTATGTTCTATTATCGCCCAGGCAGTTCCTTGGCCAAGGTACAGGAGATGCGCCCTCACTGAATCCTGCTCTGTGCCATCCTCAATCTAAGGATCAGTGAGGGAGCCCTTGAGGGAGATTTGTTAATTCAGTGCCTACCACAGATGAGGCTGGCAATCTCTCCATAGCCCAGGATTACACCATGAGATGGCAGCTGTAAGCATTGGAACCATGTGGATCTTGCTGACTACGAGGTCCCTGACTGGGGTCATTAACCTCAGCCAATTGGGGAACCCTGGCTGACAGAGACAACCGGGGATGCGCCATAGGGAGTAGAGTGTATTATTTCCCCCTCCAACTCTATTTTGATTTAACCCCTGCCCCCCCCCCCTTCACTGTTTGATCACACAGCATTGCCCTTTGGTGTGAAGGGCACTGCTTGTCACTGGCCACTCGGGTGTTTCCTATCTTCCTGGTGGTGGAAATGTGAATAAAGATTCGTACACCTTGTGTCTTTCACTGTGTCTCACACCTGCACACACACAACATGGGAGCTGGGGGAAAAATAAACACTACCCCAGTTAGGCGGGAGTGTGGGGGTAAAAACATTAAAAGAAAGAGCAAAAAACAAACAAACAACCAGGGAATTGAGGATTTCCTCAGTCCAGGGGACTGACTCTGAGCTGGCTGGCTGCAGCCAGTGTACTGTGCACGTGGAAAGGATGGGTGGACTTGGTGAAGGGATACCAGCCTCTGTGCAGTTATTTCATCACCTAGAAAATGGAAAGTAAAAGCAGGTCAAGGATTTGATTTCAAGTGATAGCTGCAGCATTAATCCCCACAGAATATGGATGCGAACTTAAACAATTTGTGAAGTAAGGAAGGCATGATTGTTGCAGACTCCTGCACAGCATCGACATGCTGAGACAGGGACAAAGACCAAGCCAGACTTGGGGTGGCTTTAGTCTTTGTCCCTCCCCTGGCACTAATTTCCTGAGATTACTCCAGCGTAGAACGCTGTGACTTGGATTCTCTGAGCTACTCGGAGTTGCATTATACAAAGTGCTTTCTTCTCATCCAGCAAACCATTCAAGCAGAATAACAAAGTAACATGGAGGAAAAAGGCCAACCTTTCAGTGGTGATTGTATCGAATTAAATTACCTCGTAGCCAGCGTGCTATCTTTTGTCAAATTCACATGCATTTTGAAGGCAGATGGAGGTTGGGGTTCAGAACACATTGACTGTTGTAGCTTTGCTCCTGATAATGTACCGTTCCTCTTAATGACCAACTGATTCACGCTGTAAGCTCACAACCAGGAGGAGTGAACAGACATTTTGAAATTTGCTGTTTAGATTTATTTTTGGAATTTCCTGACCAACAACAAAGAAACTTTTGAATTTGGGCGCAGCCTTTCTATATTCACCCAACCGCAAGCTCGACACAGAAATGTTACCAAGCAACACTCGACACAAAACCGAGTAAGGACATTTTATGAAATGCAACAACCACTTGCTCGAAGACGTCACATTTTGTGAAGTTTCTTAAAAAAGTGAGTGAGAAAGGTCTCCAAAGCATGGAGGCCACAGCAGCTGAAAAAGGGATGGTCATTAATGTCCACTAACATAAAATGGCCAGCCTCAGCTAAAAAGCCCTCAGCAGCAAGTGGTCCCTAGATTCTCTGATGATGAGGGAAGGTTTTTGGAGCAATCAAAAGTATATATGACAAAGGGTTAAAAACAGCCACTCCCATTGCTCCATCAAACTGCCTGTACTTATCATTCTCAGATCCTTTACATGCTTTCACTTTGAGAGTTATGGGTTTTGACTTTGTGCTATTTGTTTCTTTGTGTCCTTTTTCCTGCAGACATAATATTGCTTAAAATAGAGTACAAGCATTAACCATCGCTATTATGCTCAGCATCTCATACAAATCTATTAAATACTTCTTTATTTGCTTCATTCTAAGGCTAACAAATCCAAGCTTCTCTCATTTTTTTGACAAACTCAATTCTTGGAGAGTTTTGCGAACATATCTCTGTACAATTTCCAAGTCTTGGACATTAACTGCTTTGAAATTACAAAATTGTGACACTGAATGCCCAATCTATGAAGGCTATACCGAAATCCTTTAAGAGCTGCAGTTTAATCAGTCTCCTATATTGGTGCGAGACTTCTAATATCCATTGGACCAGTTGAAGTGAGCTTAAAAACAGTTTAGGTTTGTTTAGTGTGTTATTTATATACCCTTGTACAGTTCTGATTATTTTATAAAGTAAATTACAAACCCTCAGTTCTCAGTCTCAGAAGGATCCCACAATTGTCCTGTCAAATATTCTTGGCCAGATATGTGGTTTGAGACAGAATACTTTAATTGTTTGAACAGAAATTCATTAGACAATTTATTCATATACAACTTTTACTCAAATCGACAATTCTTGTTTTCAAGTTCCATTTAAGAGCAGACCCCTCCAGTTAAAGGGAAAATCACGATAGCCCTCATCTTTAGAAAGAAACAAACTGGTGGTGGTGGATCGCCATACCTTTGGTGGGGGAGGAAGTGGGGTGGATGGGATGTGCCTGGTAACCTCAGCCAGTGTGGGAATTGAATCCATAGTGTTGGTATCACTCTGCATTGCAAACCAGTCAAGCCAACTGACTCAGCAACCAACAGTCAATTGTTATAAAAACAGAAATTGCTGGAGAAACTCAGCAAGTCAGGCAGAATCTGTAGAAGGAAAGTAGATTTAACATTTCAGATCCTGTGGTCTGTAGTTATTGGAACCAGGTGGATCTTGTTGACTATGAGATCCTTGATTGGGGTTGTTGACCTGGGCAAATCAGGGAGCCCTGGCTGACAGATAGAAACAGGGGATTTCATATAAGCATTGCTTTTTGTATATCTCTGGGGAAAGTTAATGTCACTGGGGCTGCTGGCATGTGGGTTTCCTGTTATGCACTGTTTTCGGCTGTTCCTGTGTGTTTTTCGGCTGTTCATGGTGTGTATTTGTTTGGAGCACTGTGATATGGTTTATTTTGAATGTTTCCTGAAGAAGGGCTTATGCCCGAAACGTCGATTCTCCTGTTCCCTGGATGCTGCCTGACCTGCTGCGCTTTTCCAGCAACACATTTCCAGCTCTGATCTCCAGCATCTGCAGACCTCACTTTCTCCCCTTTCTTTGTAGCCTTTTGATTGTTAATTGTTGGTGTGTTATGTGTATTGTCAATTTGTATGACATTGAATAAAAGAAAACAGGGGACTCAGAATCTCCTCCATTCAGGAGACTGACTCTGTGTACTGTGAACATATAAATACAGGGTGACTTGGTGACCACCATGGCTACCTCCATGCATTTATTTACCTCTTCAGAACAGTTCTGAGGAAGGGTCACTGCACTGAAAACATTAGCTCTGCGTTCTCTCTCCACACATGCTGGCAGACCTGCTGAGTTTCTCCAGCCATTCCAGATCTTCCGCATCAGCAGTCCTTTGGATTTTCTTTCGCCGAGTGTTATCGTCAATTCATTCACAGGTTTCACTTGGGGTACATTTTTAAGCACAATTCCCAAGCACATGGTGTCCTTATAAATCACTCAGAGTTATGTTGTAGTTTGCAGGAAAGCAATTAATCTTTAAAGCAGAAGCATCCAGTCTATTCAGCATTTGTTCAAAGATGGAATTAAGAATAAAGGGAACATGTGTAAGCTATACAGCTTCATGAGCCTCATTACGTATGGTCCTTCATGTCAACTCTGCTTTCATACCCAATCCCATCTCCCTTCATTCCCTGAGAGACAAAAATCTCTTGCTCTCACCCTTAAATAGGTTCAACAACGGAGCATACACTGCATCTTATTGTTTATTTATTTGTTTGTGAGATGTGGGTGTCACTAGCTTCTGGCACTATTCCTGTAGACAATGACAACATAAAGATCAAAGCCAAAGGCTCAGCAATCTCCTTGCTGGCTTCCCAGAGAATCCTAGGAAGAATCCCATCCGGCCCAGGGGACTTATCTATTTTCACACTTGCCAGAATTGCTGACACCTCCTCCTTATGAACCTCAATCCCATCTAGATCAGTAGCCTGTATCTCAGTATTGTCCTTGACAACATGGTCTTTTTCCTGTGTTTGGGGTGGGGGGGTAAAATAGCCCATCAAGACCACACTGACCCTCCAAAAATTATTCCAGATCCATTCCCTCCAACATTATCCCCTGTAACTCCGCAGCCAACCCATCTAGCCTCTACATCCCTGGGTATTATGGGCATTTTAACATGGACAACCCATCTAACCTGAACATATTTGAACTGTGGGAGGAAACCAGAGCACCAGGAGGAAACCCACACAGACACGGGGAGAATGTGCAAACTCCACACAGCCAGTCACCCAAGAGTGGAATTAAACCCAGGTCTTTAGTTCTAAGGCAGCAGTGTCAACCACTGAGCCACCTTGCCAGGTCGCTTGCATTCAGAAAGTTAGGAGGCATGGGATACAGGGAGATTTGGTTGTCTGGATACAGAATTGGCTAGCTGAAAGAAGACAGCAAGTGATAGTGGATGGAAAGTACTCCACCTGGAGGGTGGTGACCAGAGGTGTCCAAGAGGGATTGTTCTTGGGCCTCTGCTGTTTGTAATTTTTATAAATGACTTGGATGAAGAAGTGGAAGGGTGGGTAGGTACGTTTGTTGATGGCACAAAGGTCAGTGATGTTGCAGATAGTGTCGAGGGCTGTTGCAGGATACACCAAGACATTGACAGGCTGCAGAGCTGGGCTGAAAGTTCAACCTGGACAAATGCAAAGTGATTCACTTTGGAAAGTTGAATTTGTATGCTGAATATAGGGTGAAAGACAGGGTTCTTGACTGGTACAGCAGGATCTTGGGGTCCACGTACATAGATCCCTCAAAGTTGCCACAAGTTGACAGGGTTGTTAAGAAGGCGTGTAGTGTTTTGGCTTTCATTAACACGGAGATTGAGTTTAAGAGCTGTGAGGTTATGCTGCAGCTCTATAAAACCTTGGTTGGACCACACTTGGAATATTGTGTTTGGTTCTGTGTCGTCTCATTGTAGATACTTTAGAGAAAGTACCGAGGAGATTTATCAGGATACTGCCTGGATTGGAGGGCTTGTCTTATGAAGAGAGGTTGAGTGAGCTCGGGCTTTTCACATTGGAGAGAAGAAGGAAGCGAGGTGACTTGATAGAGGTGTACAAGGTAATGAGAGTCGATAGCTAGAGGCTTTTCCCCAAGGCAGAAATGGCTGTCACAAGGGGTCATAACTTTAAGGTGATTGGAGGAGATGTCAGCGGTAGGTTCTTTACACAGAGAGTGTGAATGCGTGGAATGCACTGCCAGCAGTGAGAGTACAGTCGGAGACATGAGGGACATTAAAGAGACTGCTGGACAAGCACATGGATGGCAGTAAATTGAGGGGTGTGTAGGTTAGGGTGATTTTAGATTAAGATCAATGCTCAGCACAACATTGTGGGCCGATGGGCCTGTACTGTGCTGTACTGTTCTATATTCTGTGTTCTAAATGATAGAGATTGTACAGCCTGAAGGCAAAAGCCAAGGTAATTTTCAAGTGGATCTTTGTAAAAAGACTTCTTTGAACTCATTTTCACCCATTCTTTCCCACTCACTCTCTCTCTGCCTCTCTCCCTCTCACTGTCTCTCTCCCCCTCTCCCTCTCTCTGTCTCTCTCTCTGTCACTGTCTCATTTCATACCTCGAGCATAAAGTATTACAGCCATCATGACCCACTGTGTATAAAACACAGACATGTATCTCTGTCATAACACGTACAGTAACTGATTACTAAGTGGAGCCTTGTGTTAAAAGCCTGATGAAGGGGATTGTTCTGAAGCTATCCAGCACAGTGCGTATGAATAGCAGACTGTTCTGTTCATTTACTTGTCTGTGACTGTTTAAATAACAAACTTTACTTGAAGATTCAGAACAAATGCTTTCTTTTCACATTCGCCTGTGTCAAGCACTCCATTTTGAAAACAAGTACCAAACCGCGGGTCAAGGCTCACTCAGATAAAAGTCACAGTGGAGCCTTGTTAAGGAAAATGGGCCAATTCAGCTTGTCAAAGGCTCACTGAAGATACTCTCTCCCTTGAACCTACAGCCCTCTCATTAAAAACTGAAACTTCTTGGAAAAAGCAGCAAATATTGTTCATCAAAAAATGCACCAAACGATTTCGTATCAGAAACAAAAACAGAAATTGCTGGAAAAGCTCAGCAGATCTGGTAGTGTCTGTGGAGAGAAATCAGAGTTAATGTTTTGGATTGAATGACCCTTCATGAGATACTGACGGTGGCTAGGAAAAGGTCAATTTATCAGCAGAAGATGGGGGGAGGGGGGAGGGGGTTGGGGAGAGGGAGTAAATGATAGATGGGGGCAAAGCCAAAAGAGCCCAAATCTAGTCTGCTGCATTCGCTGCTCACAACCTGGTCTCCTCTACACTGGGGAGACAAAGCATAGACTGGGTGACCGCTTTGCAGAACATCAACATTCTGCCCACAAAAGTGACCCTGAGCTTCCTGGTGCCTGCCACTTCAACACCCCCACCCTGTTCCCCGGCCAACGTCACTGTCTCAGACTTGCTGCAGTGCTCCAGTGAAGCTCAGCACAAGCTGGAAGAACAGCACTCCACTTCCTGCACCTGCAGCCTTCTGAATGAATTAAAGACAATACAGAGTTGAGGAGTGAAACGGATTGGAAAGCATGGACTAACTGATCCAGTTTATAACGAAAACAATTGGCAGCCAACAGGCAGAAGGCTCCAGCACTGCAGAGTTAGGAGACTGGGAGATTGGATCAATGATTGGATGGTTTACCATTTTGTTTGTTCACCTGAGTCTAAAGGTTTGGGAAAGAATTTTCCAAAGATTAATCTTCTATCAAAACCTTATGTTAGAACAACAAGACCGTAACCTGTAATGAACAGAAATTAATAGGAATAAGAATATACAGTTCATGAGCAAGCCCCTGTGGCACAGGAGGAGTGTCCCTACCTCTACAGCAGGGAACCCAGGTTCAAATCCCATCTGTTCCATAGGTATGTCATAATGTGGATATCCTCAATACAGGAACTGCTCCGTCCCCAGTCCAATACCTGTTAGGCTGCTATACAAACTGAGGTATATCAGGTCATCTGCAGCCACCATAGGAGCATTTGCAATGCGGTTCTGTGCATCGGGGAGGATGCTGGGGATGTATGAGAGTTTCAGAATGGAACCTGCTGTTTGCTCTGCCAAAGGTCGGCCAATGCCTGTTGTGAATAGATTCCTGCGAGCCCACAGTTGACTCGCGTGGATGAGGATGTTGTTGGCCTAACTAGAAAAGCCTAGCCATGTGCTGGTTACTGCAGTCCAACAGCTAGGCCTCAGCTCATGAGTGGAACATTCCAGTGTTTCACAAAGGATTGGGAAAGTCATCTCTATACTCTCCCTAATCGAATACAAAGGCTGGGGTGGCAGTGAGAATCATAGATTATAGATATTCTATACATAGAATTATAAATAATTTCTAATCAACCTGCTTAGCAATGTTAGTACACCCCTCTGGAGCAGGTAGAACTTGAACCTGGACCTCCTGACGTAGGGACACTACCACTGTGCCCCAAGATCCTGAAACCAAACTACATCTCACACAGACATATACAGGCCACCTTCAGGTAGAGAACCACAGCTACTGAAGACATGAAAAGTAATGCAGTAAAAGACTAATATACCCTGTATCCCAGTCTCCAATAGCGATAAAGCTGTAGCGGCCAGGGCTAGTTACAGACATGTGTTACAGAATCAAAATGAAAATGGCAGAAAGCCAAATGTCATTTTGGCAAGACGTCCAAACATTACCAGAGCTGAGCATTGGAAATCCAGTCAGAGTACAAACATTCAGCGCTCTCAACAAGAGTTAGCCCAAATAACAACTTAGGAGCTGCAGGGAGTAGTTGTCACCCCGGTATAAAGCGTGGAAGTGAACAATCAGGTACAGGAATATAGAAACATAGCAGATAGGAGTGGGGGCAGGTCATTTAACGCCTTGAGCATGCACAGTGAAACAGCAGGCAACTACAAATGGCATGGGAATGATGCTTCAACTAATGATAACATGCACAGGTCACATCAAGAGATGAGCAGGAGCTAAGTGCTATTACAATGCAAATGGAGACCATGCTGAGAAATACAAACTGTAACTGTATGAGAAGTGGTGTGTGCTTATTGGGAAACTGGAGTAACTTGAAATGATATGGTTTTAATATGAAATGAGATGTATTTGGGTTAGGGCTGAAATCAGAGCTGAAAATGTGTTGCTGGAAAAGCGCAGCAGGTCAGGCAGCATCCAAGGAACAGGAGAATCGACGTTTCGGGCATAAGCCCTTCTTCAGGAATCCGTCGATTCTCCTGTTCCTTGGATGCTGCCTGACCTGCTGCACTTTTCCAGCAACACATTTTCAGCTCTGATCTCCAGCATCTGCAGTCCTCACTTTCTCCTCCTTAGGGCTGAAATCAGCCAATGTACCTCTTGGCTTACCAAAGTCATCGTGCTTTACCATGAGGTACTGACAGGGAGAGCCACTTGCGGCTGGTTTACAGTCGAGTCTGGTATAGTCTGGACTGGCATCGAGAGCTCCCAACAATAAGCTGATAAAGTGCAACTGAACCAGGAGCAACAGGTCTGAGATACTCTGGACCTGCCTCGAGTCCAGCCTATCAATCCCAGCAGCCTCTGCAAGGAATAAACTGGTCAGGTTCTCAGTCCCTGAAACCCGGCTATTCAAATGGAAATCTGACCCACATGTAGTTAGACTTTCCCACCAGCAGGATAGCAGCAGCAGCACAGCCCCATGCATCTGAGGCATCAGGTAACAGAGGGTATCCTTCAGAAGGTGCCTTTTCAGGGTTTGGAGTGAACAGTGGATTTGGAGTGAACTAAACTCATTCGAATTTTCAGGTTCAGAGCAATCTGCCTCCACCTGAATATTGTTGGAGCGTCAATGAAAACACAATACTTAAGCTACAATACTTGCCCCACTTTTTTCTCTCTCCCTCACTGCCTCCTTATTATATCTGTCTTCCTTTCTTCTATCTGCTCCCAAGGGGTGCCATGGTGGCTCAGTGGACTCACAGCACCAGGGAACCAGGTTCAATCTCAGTCTTGGGTTTGGACATTCTCTCTGTGTCTGTGTGAGAAACATAGGATTACAGGGATGTGGGGGGGAGGGTAGGTGTGGGTGGGATACTTTTTGGAGGATCAGTGTGGGCCAAATGACCTGCCTCCAAACTGTAGAAATTCTATGATCCTTTTCAAATTCTCTTTCGCCCCTATTTTTCTCTTTCAGCTCCTCTATCTTTTTTCCTCTGTCTTTCACCATCTCCTCTCCTTTCTCTTTCTCTCACCACTATTCACCTTCTTTCCTGCTCTCTTCTTCCCTCTCAGTATGTTTTTCACATAACACCCTTTGCCATCTTCATCAACCCTCTCTTTCTCCCTCGCGTCCCTTGGCCCCACTCTCTCTTCACTCTGATCAGACAGAATTGACAGCCCCAGCCTTGGCTGAAGACATTAATCGTTGTGGGTGACTGTGTGAATTTGTTGAAACAGACACAGAGAATTCTGGAGAGAGGTCTGACAGAGTATGTGGAGAGAGGACCACCCTCTCTCTGTGGTTGTAACACTGTATTCTGCATCTGCTACCATGATGCACTTTGTATGGTAAAATCTGCCTGTAGAGCACACTAAACAACAATTTTCACTGTATCTCGTTACATGTGACAACAATAAATCAAACCAGAGTTAACGATTTGAGTCCAATGATCCTTCTTCAGTATTCCAAAGCCTCAATACAGTCAGGACCCTGCCTCTTCCTCCACAGAGGCTGACCAATCTGCTGAGTTTCTCCAGCACTTTCGGATTTTATATTCGTTCTGTTCCTCGCTAGCCTCCTGTATATCTGGGAACCTGCTTTACTTTGCCTATTTTCTAAGCTTCGTTTGTGGGTTTTTAATTCATCTTGAGGTTCAAACACACTCTCCCCTCTCCCATTCAGATGGCCACAGTCCAGGCTGGAAGCATTCTGCAGGTAATTTCACTCCTTTTCCTGTGTGTCACCATCTATGTTTCCGTTTCAACTTTTTCTATTTCTTACCAAATGCTGAAATACGTCCCATTTCAGACAAATTGGTGACTGCTATTTTCTCCGCAGCTATGACCTGACCCACTGAGCTTTTCCAACATCCTCCGCATTAATTCACAGCATTCACAATATATCGCGTCAAGTTCAGAAACATGAGGAAATATTCACACTCCAACCCTCTCACTATGAGAAGCAGGACCATTAATGAACACACCAATATTCCAGGGTTTGTACTCCTTGGAGATTCGAAGATTGAGTGGTGGCTTTACTGAAACATGTAAGATCCTTAAAGGGCTGGACAGTGTAGATGTGGCGATGTTGTTTCCCCTTGTGGGAGAGTCTAGCTCCAGAGGGCGTTAATCTCAGAGTGAGGGCTCATATATTTAAGACGGAGATGTGAAGGAGTTTCTTCTGTCAGAGGGGAGTGAATCTGAGGAATTATTTATCTCAGTGGGCTGTCAGGCTGCGGCATTCAGTATATTCAAGGCTGAGGGAGGGAGATTTTTAATCAGGAAAGGGATCATGGGTTATGGGAAAAAGGGAGGGAAGTGGAGTTGAGGATGATCGGATCAGCCAGGATCTCACTGAATGGTGGAGCAGACTCGATGGGCTGAATGGCCTTTTTCTCTTCCTATGTCTGATGGTCTTATATTCAAAGAAGATAAATAAAAACATAAAAATGTAACAGCTGTGCTGTAAGCCCCCAGACCAATGTTCATGCTCTCCTCATTTCGCTCAGTCCCTTCCCTGCAGAGATCTCAGATTTCATTTCAGATTCCACGTGATTCACCTCCTTCAACGTCCTTTGCCCTTCAGGAGGGTGCTACTCGCCTCACTGTGACTGCACTGAGGTTTCCCCTTAATGTGAGATAGGATCGAATAGGGCAAAGGGGCTGAATGTCCTTCTCTTGATCCTCTGGTCCAATTTATCCATCACTTGGTTTTGTCTAAATATCCTGATTCAAGGTGTTTTTCAATGTCTGACCACAAAGAAGAGGCCAGGAGAAGTCAGAAAATATTGTTTTTCTGCTCAGAATTACAGTACACAAGGAGACCCTTCAAGCCATCATGCCTGTGCTAACCCTTTGAATGAACTATCCAATAAGTCCTACTCCCTTTACACTGTCCTCAGAAACCTGTTTTTTTAAAAATTCCTATTGGATCTGTTTCTTTTTCAAGCAACCCATTCCAGACCAGAAGAATACTCTGAGTAAGTAACGTCCTCACCGCAAAATGCCATGTGAGATAACAGAGCTTCCCCAGGGGAGATGATGGCCTAGTGGCATCATCGCTAGACTGTTAATCCCAAGACCCAGGTAATATTCTGGGGACCTGGGTTTGAATCCCACCAGGGCAGATGGTGGAATTGGAATTCAATAAAAATCTGCATTTAAGAATCTAATGGTGACCATGAATCGATTGTTAGGAAAAAAGAAACCCATCTGGGTCACTAATATCCTTCAGGGAAGGAAACTGCCATCTTTACCTGGTCTGGACAGCAATGTGGTTGACTCCTAACTGCCCTCTGGGCAATAAATCCTGTGAATGAATAATAAAAATCTGCAGAATTTTAAACAGGTCTATTAAATGACCCTTTAACCATTTCTGCTTTAAGTAGAGCCACCCCAGCTTCTCCTGAAACTTCTCATTCTGAAACCATTCTATTTAGTCCCTCCCAGATATTTTTCTAAGGCCTTAAGACATAGTCATACATCGTTGGGTTAGGAAGCCAGGGAGCAGAGAAAGCCTGTCAGAGGATCAGATAAAATCCCACAGTGGTGGCCTGGGGAATTTAAAATGTGGTTAATACATCTGCATTTGAAGGCTAGTACTGGTACTGGTACCGTGCCATCTATACTGATTGTTGTAAAGTCCTGTCTGGTTCATTGATGTCCCTTTGGGTAGAAAATCGGCCATCCTTACCCAGTCTGGAATACACGTGACTCCAGACCCACAGTGATTGACCCTTAGCTACCCTCCGAAATGACCAATAAGGTCAATCAGTCCCAAGGCAATTAGGGATGGGGAAGAAATGCTGTTCTTGTTGGGGACACCCACTTATAATGACAGTCAATCGTCACCCAGAATTGGATATACCCAATGACCTGAATTCATTCCATTCCAAACTTATCAAGTTCAAGAATCCACAGAGATTTGTAACAACCTGCTCAATCTGCCCCGCTGCCTGAAATGATGTATCAAAGTCAAATCCAGCCACACTTTCTCTAAGAGCCCACAGATTATGGCACCCCCAACCTGGACATTGACTCGTGGCTAATTTTCTCATCTCTCAGTGAAGGTGATGTTCCCACCCCTGTGCTGTTCACTCACTGCAGCCAGCAAGTTTCTGCTTTGTGAGGTTCACCTACACAGACTGCAGGAAACCCACTTCAGCATCTTATTGACACAGCCTGTCTGTGAATTAGTTGTCACAACGTACTGTACTTTGTTAAGTGCTGGATACCTAATACTTGACACTTTCAGAAACTTAAATAAAAATGCAGCGTTGGAGCATACTTTGACAGACCATCTTAAATGGAAGAGCTCCCAGCATTGTAGTCCATCAGCATGTGCAGGATTAATTCACAGACACTGTATCATCCACTTTATCAGCTCCCACCCGTCAACTGTCTTGCTCTCATCGCTGTCACATGTGAAGGGTTAGTTCTGCTTTTTCATTTTCTCTCTCTTCTGCTGAAGATGCTGATTCTTACCAAGATAAATTTAAAGAACTAATAACCTTTTTGATATCTCTCCCGACAGTCCAAGCAGAGAGCGTGTGCTGGCTTTTTAACAGCACTCAGCTTCACATCCTAGGCGAACAGGATTTTTACTGTAATCTTCAGCATGAGGCGATGGTTCTTGATCAGGAATGGAGCCTCTTCCCTCATTGATATCAAAGATCAGTCATCCTTGACAATGGAACAGGCTGCAGCTTCCCTGATCGAGACAGGAGGTCAGCAGCATTTGCTGCGTCAGATGGAGGAAGCTCTTCCATTCCCATTCTCTTCCACATTGGCCCTTTCACTGCTTGACAGCAAAATGGTGCATCATCATATACTTCAGCACCGTATCAAATGGACATACAGCAAGCTCAGACAGCAGCTCGATATTGGTCGGCTAATCTGTTATTGCAAGATGTTTATTGAGGAATGAGTCTTTGGTCCTAAGACTCTGGGAAATGTTATATGCTCATCCTTCGACAGTGGTCCAGGGAACTTCACCTTTCCACACAGACGGCAGGCAGGGATTCAAGTTAATATTGCATTTGTCAGACAACCAATAGCAGGAGCAATACAGACTCTCAATACTGCAGCACCCTCGGACAGTGTGGCACTCACTCAGCACTGACCCTCCGATAGTGCGACACTCCCTCAGCACTGACCCTCCGACAGTGCGACACTCCCTCAGCACTGACCCTCCAACAGTGCGGTGCTCCCTCAGTGCCGACCCTCCGACAGCGTGATACTCCCTCAGTACTGACCCTCCAACAGTGCAACACTCCCTCAGCACTGATCCTCTGACAGTACGACACTCCCTCAGCACTGACCCTCCAACAGTGTGGCACTCCCTCAGTGCCGACCCTCCGACAGCGTGATACTCCCTCAGTACTGACCCTCCAACAGTGCAACACTCCCTCAGCACTGATCCTCTGACAGTACGACACTCCCTCAGCACTGACCCTCCAACAGTG